>NC_054740.1:46773174-46985503 GCF_018143015.1 Lytechinus variegatus | reverse complement strand
AAAAGACTAAACAAATATCAATTATCTTGTAGGGTACGTTTGCCAGAAAAAAAAAATTGTTTATTAAAATAATGATGATGATAATAATAATGCATGTGCTGTTATTACGAACTATTAGGAAAGCTATAGTATATGCTACATACTTTTTTTCATCGACTGACATTTTTTTTTAAAAGTTTGGTTCTCCATGCCTAATGCTACCTACTAGCCAAGATCGAGGAGATGAGATGATTTTGATTTTGGTAAAGGTTTTTTTTTTAATCTTACACTCTTACAAAAATTCAGTGAAATTGACTAGATCAATAGCCAGCTTTGTGCAACTAATATGTCTAGTTTCATGTCCGATGTTTATCTTAGTCAATGATGAATATGGTCTAGTAAAATATGACCAAAAATAGTTAAATGACAAGAATAACAGTTGCACCCAGCTTACCAGATTATTTAGTAATTTTTGATTTATTTGATTTAGAGCCTATAACCATTGTCAAAATATGAATTAATTTATTGTTCTGGGTTTTTAGGGCGCATTTTTTATATTCTAAAAAGTTACCTTATTCTTGTAATCGTTTTTAAAACAAAATGTGATCCTGCACGTAATTAAATTATATTATTGACAGTAAAATGTGGAAAGTTTGAAAGGAATCAGATTACGAATAACAAATTGAGCATCTTTCTAGATAGCAAAGACCAAGTTATTCCAATCTTTTGCAATAATGACAGAACGTAATGGTGGAAAATTATATCATTCTCTCATTTGCAAGGTAATTCTTTTTTTCAGGAATGTGTCGTTTTCTCCATAGATTTTTTATGAGGATGGGAGATATCATAATGTTTCGACAATTAAGTATATTGATGATTTCCCTCGAAAAAAAATCGTTTTCAGACAGATATTTTGGGAGGGAGTTATGTGGGCATTTTGACGAATGAATAGGTCGTATGTATCCTACAACATATTGCTATTACCTTTTTGTCCGTTTGAGAGCCACAAAGGTATTGTGATTTCGATTTTTTTTTAAACTTCGAAGTAAAAAATTAGTTTGTTAATCATTTTGATAGTCTGTTAGTTAGTTAGTAGTTAATAGTAAGTAAGAAAATTTACCATATACTGTCTGGTGGGTGTTTCATAAAGCTGTTCGTAAGGTTACGAACAACTTAAAGCCCCTTTCACAATTGACGTACGACCATTTGCGACCTTTTGATCGTGCGACAGGCTGCTGCAACAGGCATCAATCGCTAGTCATCTCATAAGATCGCACAGAGGCTTTCACAGTTGCAACAGCTGTCGTACAACAAAAACAACTAGTAAACCCCGTTGCACGAGTAAGTCGCATGTGCTCTTATTGTGCTCGTGCGATCACATGCGAGTGTTGCACGAGGGATTGCGAGTGGAACGGTCGCATAAATGCGAATGAAACGGTAGTGCAATGTTGTAAGCCGTTGCGATCGGTCTTGCAACAGTCTGGCCCATATATTATCGCACCCAGTCGCAAGACAGGTCTCTGTACATGTAGGTCGCTAGCACATGTGCAAGTGTTGTGCGACCTCCAGTCGAGTAAATGCGACTACTTAGTCGTGCCACCTCTCGCACCAAGTCGTACAACGTTGAACAACACTCGCACGATGATCGCCCGACCGATGGTACGACCCCGGGTACGGCCTGATGCGAGTGAATCGATCGTATTTGATCGCGTTCGGATTTTGAACATGTTCAAAGTTCAGTTGTGACCAGTCACGACCACCTCGAGTTCGTGCGACCGTCTACAACGACTGCGAGTGCTCGCAAGACACCAAGAGATCGATCGTGCAACGACAAGAAAAGACTGTTGCAGGCGCTCGTAAAACATGTCGTACGTCAGTTGTGAAAGGGGCTTTACGCACGACTGGAACATATTCTTAGGTCATAACTCAATTACACAGGGATATCACATAGCACAATAAAGGATCACCAGTTTTGCGTAAAGTCATTCGTATCTGACGAACAGCTCTATGAAACACCCACCATGTAAGAATGCCACTAATGTATTCTTCTCCGATGTCCTTTTAAGAAATCATGCCCAATTATTGTCTCCTAAAGGAAGTGTTCTTTTCTGATGTCCTTTTTAAGAAATCATGTCCATATGTCTACAAAAGGAGACACTCAAATATTCTTCTCCGATGTCCTTTTTAAGAAATCATGGCCGTATCGTGTCTCCTAAATGGTATACTTAAATCTTCTTCTCTTGGGCCCATTTCATAAAGGTACAGCGTCAGCGTTAATTTAATATTTGACGCTAGAGCGCATTTCATAAAAAGTTGACACGCCAGCAGGAGCGTCATTTTTTTACTGGAGCGTCAAGTATGGTTACTGGAGCGTCAAATATGGTTAAATATTTGACGCTTGTCATAGGGGAGCGTCAAGTTGACACTGCGTACGTTGTGCTCAGGCATGCCCAAGGCCAAAGGGCTCTTACAAAAGAACGGATATTAAGAGCAATTTCTGAGATAATAATGCTAATAAAGAATATATTAAGGTAATGCTTTGTGGTAGAAATGCAGTGTCTTTTTTGCCCTACCTACCAAAAAAAAAATGTAAAAAAATTCCTCCGAAACAGCAAATTTTCAGTTTATCCCAGGGTTGGCCAAGGAAAAAAAGGAAGGTTATAGACAGACTTAAAAAAAATGGAGAGGATTTTTTTTCTTGTAGGAAAAAATAGAGGTAGGTAGATTTATTATGTGGAATTGTTTAATTTAAGGCCTGAATTAAAAAAGTCCTTGGCCATAAAAAAATGATTTTTTTTTCTGTTTCTGACTTTCTCCAAAAGAAAGTTGTGGCCATTGCATTGTTAAATCCATTTAGTTTACTGATTGGTTATTCGGCGTTGAAACCGATAACTTAATATATTTCCATTATGAACAAAAATCTTTCAAGGTCATTTTCGATGTTTCATGTATAATTAGAGCCTACAAATTAACTTGCTTCAGGGTAATTTTTAACAGCACTGCACCAGCAGTGGTCTGCGCCTGCCTTGTTGTTGATACAACCTTGCATTACCGACACAAGTAGTCAAGTGTGGGACTGGGAAGAAAATTGTACAGTAAAAACTTTGTTGAAGGTAAAATTTTGACCGGCAAAAATTATACATTTTCACTTTTTTCAAAATAATTTTTTCCCTGGCATAGGGTTAATTACATCAATTCTCTGAAAATGTACACAGTGGAGAAACAGTGCTATGCTATCCAATGGAAATTAATATTTTCCTCTCACTCTCTTCTACAATTGGAAGCCATCACCATTGAGCCATCACTCTGCTTAAACGGCTAGTCTTATTCTGCAGACCCTGTTTGCAACTGCAAAATAATAATTTCGCTCACGGAAAATCAATAAAAAAAGTAATATTCTCTTTCATTTTTTCGTCTAATTTTGCTTCTCAAAGGGGGGGGGGGGGGGGGGCACGGGCCGGCTTTGCGATCCGCTAGTGCTTTCTACCTAAACTTGTGACTTGAATTGAAAACAAAAACTGGAGAGAAGGGGGATTACCCCCCTAATCAGCCTTGTACATGAATGATATGACAATTCAAGCTGACTTTCCAGCGAATGTGCTTTTATGAAATACGAAGTTGCTAGCATAGCAACTCTTTATGAAATGGGCCCCAAATGTCCTTTTCAAAGAAAATCATGCCCATATAGCATGTATAGTGTCAACTATTAAAGGGAGATATTTCAGTCTTTTTCTCTGATGTTTATGTTTTTAAAAAGAAAATCATGCTCATATATTTTCTCCCAAAGGAAACTCTTAAGTACTTTCCTCTGATGTCCTTTTTAAGACATCCTGTCCCTCAAAAATTCTGCAAAAAGAGACACTCAAGCCTTCTTCTATGATGTCTTTTTAAAAGAAATTATGTCCATATATGTCTCATGTCAACTTCTTACTATCTTCTACGCAAACAGTTACAAATAGAATGTGGTGAAAAATGAATTATGTTAAAAGTAAAGCTGGCAGCGCAAAGATAAACCCCAACAAAAGTACATTACTGTAAATTGTTAATTTCTCAGTAGGTAAATTAACATTTTAGACTCATTTTTTTGTCACGCCTGCAACGAAATACGAGGATTAAGAATTAAGGTGCCGCTTTATCGGCGGCGACAGTGACGTCGCCAACCTTGAAATCAAAACCAATGTTAAGTTTTTGAAATGTCATCATAACTTAGAAAGTCAATGGACATAGTTCATTAGACTTTGACATAAGAGTACAAGTGTATCATTGAAGACCTTTCCTGAGTGTCAGGTCACATGAATAAAGTCAAAAGTCACTTATGGTCAACGAATTTTGGTCATGTTGGGGTTATTCTGTTTCTGCTTCTGTTCCTCTAACCCCGTAGGAACTCGGCAAGACAACGTTTTGCTGGTAAAGGCCAAGCTGGTATACAGTGCGTCCCAGAAGAAACGAATCCGAAATTTAGCGATGATTTATCATAACTTAATCATAAATAAAATAGACAAATGACCTACCGATGTAAAGCTTAGAATCTCCCCTTTCAACTAATTATTCCTCATTCACGCATGAGTAAGCAAACATAATTCGAAAAAGGATGCCAAAAACTCATTTGGCGGGGGTATCTGAATTTCGGAAATAAAATCACATGAATAAAAAGTTCAATATCTGCTCTTTTATTTGATTCCTTAATCACAGAAAATAATCAAGAAGTAAAATAGTTATGATCAATCGAAACAATGCTTGTATTTCCATAATTTCATTAAATAAACGTGTTTTCACCGGTTTCCACAGAAGCTATCACACGGTATTAAACAAAAGGTAACACTTCGTAATTCCGAATGTTCGAAATTCCGAAACACGTAAATTGCCTATACCTCGATGTTCGTTAATCCGAAAACGAAAAAGGGTTCGTTAATCCGAAAATTTGTGGCGTAATTCTGAAGGTTCATTAATCCGAAAAGGAAATGAGAGTCGTATCAAATTCCGAAGGTTCGTTAGTCCGAAAACGAAATGAGGTTCGTCATTCCGAAGGTTCATTTGTCCGAAAACGAAATGAACAACGAACCTCATTTCGTTTTCGGATAAACAAACCTTCGGAACAACCAATCTTATTTCGTTTTCGGATTAACGGACTTTCGGAATATCCGAACCTTCGGAATAACGAAGCTTTGGAATTACGAATGTATACCAAAACAAAAGACTTAATGCATGACTGATCGTCAACAAAACGGAGTGTCGAGAGAGTTTGAACGCTAGCCTGTAAAGCCTCTTCATTTTATCAAATTATTGAAATTCAACCTTATTTCAAACAACCAGACCTGTGTAATTTCTCGACCATTTTCTGTAATTGAAGTATCAAATCAAAGAACAGATATTGAACTTCTTTAAAATGTGGTTTTCTTTTTAAAACCCAGATACGGCTCGCCAAGTGAATTTTTGATAACCACTTTTCAATTTGTTTTTGCTCACTCATGAGTGAATGAGAAATTATCTAAGTAATTCAGATAAAAGAGGATATCCTAGCTTTACAATGGTAGGCCATTTGTCTATTGTATTTGTGAATAAGTTATGATAAACTCATCGATAAATCTAGCTTTCGTTTTTATGTGGGACGCACTACATAATCAAATACCTAGGAAACGTTTAAGGTTGGTTGGTTGGTTGGTGGAGTTTAGGGTAGAGGTGGCGCTATCCATCGATATCCGACGATTTCCGCTGGGCTTAACGAGAGGGATTCCACCCTCCCTTGTACAGCTCTCGACATTCGATTTTGCTATATTGCACCGTGTGTGAGATATAGATTCAACGAGGAAAGGCGTTGTGTAGTATTCAAATCTTATGAGCATTTTGTTTTTGAACATCTTTTGTTAGATTCAACAGTTAGTACTCTTGCTTGTGTTTTCCTTTCATGGATGTGGGTGTTATTTTATCGGTTTTAATAATGGGTCTTTCGAAAGCATTTATAAGCGCTGTACTTTGTACCTTTGGTTTATTAAAAATCCGAGAGAAACAGAAGAAGAAAGAAAATGGTATCTATATGGAATACCAATAGAATCTCGAGATATAAATGTTTTGTTGTCTTTTTTAATTCTCTTTTCCCCCTCCTCTCTATTTATATATATATACATTCATACATTATAATGCGTCATACTACTTTAAAGTCAGCCTGAAAAATAAGCCTGAATATATACACACAACAAAATAATAACCAGCCTCATATATAGGTATTCACATGTATTAGTACATGTACATATATGTATGTTTATATATTCTCTAGAGTTGGTTATATTTTCCGCTGCCTTTTATAAAGGCTAAAATGGCCGGGAAATTTTCTTCTTTGGCGAATAACGTCAATAGGTTCGGGTTCGTAACTTTCAATTTGCGATAAAGTCGATCCCTTTGTCTGGCACATAAAGGACATAATAACATGTAATGCTCTATGGTTTCATGAGTTTGACAGTTATTACAAAGTCCTGTATGGTGTTGTTTATTATATAATTATAATAATTTAATCTGCATTTACCAAGACGGAATTGGTGCAAGATTCGTTCATCTTTCCTGCAAAAACCTTTTATAATACAACTATATTTCACCTCTGGTTGTATATTAAAAAGGTGCGTGCCTTCCTCCGTGTTTCCTATGAACTCTGCCATTCATTTTTATAAAAATCTGACCTTTCACTCAAGTATTCTTGTTTTTTTTTAATGTAAACATCATTGTTATTTTCTGAAGCTTATTCTTTTGCTAAAGCGTCTGCTTCCTCATTGCCTGCTAGGCCACAGTGTGTTGGTACCCATTCGAAATTCACTTCTATTCCAAATCTGTTTATTATCATTAATTTTTCATATATTTCAACTATCATACTACTTTCCTGGATTTTTTATGGCTTCTAAAGCAGGACTTGAGTAAGATAAAATTACTACTGCTATTGGAAGATATTCCTCTATCCATTTTAAGGCCATAATAATCGCTGACAATTCAGCTCTCATAATGTTTACTTTACATAATCTAAACTTTTTCTTACTTGTAACTTCGGTATGTAAAAGGCTGAACCCGTTCTTCCATCCTGTAACCTAGAAGCATCTGCATAGATTCTGAGGACATGAGACCATTTCTTAGTAATTATTTCATTAGCATATGTTTTAGACTCTATCGGTGATGTGAATTTCTTATTAATGTGTTCTTTGTTAATCGTAGAAACATTTGGTGTTTTGTAGTGCCAAAAGGGTCTTCTTGGAGCACAGTCTACCTGTTTTTCAATATCATCATTTATTTGATTTCTTATCCTTTTGACGAACGGACTTTCTTCTGTTTTTCCTGTGATTATTTCGTACTGCCAACATGGCAATAATATTTTTTTTGTGGGATGCGTTTCTTTTGCGGCCTTTAGGTAGTAATTATATTTATCTACAAACATACTTCTTCGATCTTGTAGTGAAATTTCATTGCATTCCACTTGTAGAGCATTTAACCATAGAGCTATTAATGTTTGGTGTGCTGCTCCCGTGACAAATTTTGATATTGAATAGAGTCTAATTTCTTTTTCAGATTACCACAAGCTTCGTCATAGGCCTCGCAACCGTAGTCCATTATTGATCCAATTAAACCTTTATACACCAAAAATAAGATGTCAGATTTCTGGCCTTTTTTACATTTTACTACTACTTCGTTTATGTGTTTTGACCAAGTCAGTTTCGAGTCAAACCATACTCCTAAGAACTTAGTTCTTTATTTATTGGAATTTTTTCATTATTGATTCTTAGGTCAAATTTTAAGTCTTTTTTTCTACCTAAAGTAACTGCTACAGATTTGGAGGAGGAAATATGCATCCCCCATTTTTTACACCATTCCTGTATTAAAACGATTGCTGTCTCCAGTTTCTTTATTATGAAAGAGGGGTTCCTGTGGGAAAACCATAAACATTATATCGTCTGCAAAAACTGAAATCTCTACTATCTTGTATTTTATGCAGTTCATTAATCATAAAGTTGAATAATAAAGGACTTATTACACTTCCTTGCATTATTCTCAACTCAGCATTTTGCTGTACAGATAGATGGTCGTGGATCCTCACTTGACACATTCTTTTAGATAAAAAAGCATTTATCCAACGTAAAATTTTACCATCAAATCCCAATTCATATATTTTACTTACTATACCCTGTCTCCATACTAAATCATATGCCTTCTGTAGGTCTAAGAAAATAACGACTGTGTATTCTCTATTAATCATTGCCTTGTTAATATCCGTTTCCAACCTTATGATTTGATCTGTAGTACTTCTTTCTTTCCTGAATCCAGATTGGATAGGGGTGATGATATTATTTTTCTCTACCAATTCATTCTGTTTTTTATCAGTCTTTCCATCAATTTACATAATAATGGTGTGAGGGAAATTGGACGATAAGATGGTGGATTGGAAGCATCCTTTCCTTCTTTTTAGGATAGGAATTTGTATAGCTTCTGACCATTGATATGGCAATAAGCTCTTATCCCATATTTCATTAAATAAATCTAACATAATGTCAATTATCTTACCTGGAAGGTTCCATATCATTTTTGCTGGGACATCATCCTTACCTGGCGCAGTGTCCTTGATTTCATTAATAGCACCTTGTAATTCACTCATGTTAAAATTGTCATTTAGTACATTTTCTCGATCAGTACTTACCTTTTCAATATTGTTCATGATTATATTCTCAATCTTTTTTCTCCTGTTTACTTCTGACTTGTCTAGGTTTGAGTCGATACGGTTAAAACATTGAAGAAAAATTAGTGCTTTTTCTTCTGCCGATTTAGCAATAGTTTTTCCGTTATTTATGATCAAATCAGGTATCTTAGATTTACAACCTTTTTTATACCTTTTATCCTTTTCCAAACAGAACCTATACTTACCATTCTATTACGTTTGGCACAGTAGTTTTTCCAATATTCTCTCTTTGCTTTTCTGAAAACTGCCTGTGCCTCCCTTTTTTTAATCAAGATTTCTCAAAATCCTCATAAAGAAATGTTTTATACATGAATATGTTTTTAGCTTTATTTCTTTTTTTTGATGCTCTAAAACATTCTCTGTTCCACCAAGGTACCGGTGATTTATCGAAATGTTTTTTTGAGGCCTCTTTTCTTTGTTTATCAAAAGAGGCAAGCATTTAGTCTACAAGTGTATCGTATTTACCTTGTATATCTTCATATAACTCTCGATATTTGTCTTTTATATCCTCAAATCTGGATTCCATTTCCATCTTATACCACTTCCAATTTATTTTTGCCTGTTTTCTACTCTGGGAAACACTGTATGTATACTTTATTTCAAACATGTCCTTAATACCCTTATCAATACTAAAATTGATGACAAATGGTCACTTCCAAAGTTGTGTCCAGAGACCGTCCAGTGAGTGTAACCACTCTTTTCCTTGGATATAAAAGTAAGATCCAAAGAGGATTTTCCCCCACTTCTTGGGTCCAACCTGGTTGGAGAACCATCATTAAGAAGAACAAGATCATATTTATTCATGAAATCTTCGACAGTCTTACCATTAACGTCCAAAGTGGTGCTACCCCACAGTGGATTATGGGAGTTAAAATTCTGTTAGAATGGGTGTGTTCGTGCTCCAAATTATTGATTATAAAAACAATAAAAGCTAGAAAGTCTAAACTTTTCATGGCAAAGGTTGTTTTCAGACTATCATTCTTGACTTGGCTATTTCTAGATTCCTCCCAGGACTGTACTGGCGAAACCGTGGAATCCGGCGTGGAATACATCTCATCCCTAGATGGCATTGGAGTACTACTTTGGTCTTTGCCAAAAATAAAAGGAGAAGCATTTCCATTTTTTTGGTTTATGGCTTATCCTTTGGGGTTTTGGTTTGCCTGTTCAACGTTGAGAGGGAGTATTTCGTTCCTCTTTTTGCGAGGGTGCTTGAACTGTCGCTTGCGCTTGCGCAGAAATGGATTCTGCTTTAGTGTGGAATGTCTTGGTCGCTTCAGCGTAGGAAATTTTTTCCTTCTGCTTGATTGAGTTTATTTAACAGCCTCTTTGTATGAGGTACATACGAGATATGCTGCCGAGTGGTTTTGTTTGCACCTACAACATTTACGAGTCTCTTTGTTTGGACAATCATCGTAACTATGACCCTCTCCACATCGCACACAACGTACTTTGTTTTTGCAACTATCTGCCACGTGTCCAAACATTTGACATTTGAAACATCTAGGTGGTGGAGGAACATAGTCAAACACTTCATAACGTTCATATTCAAAATAAAGTTCTTTGGGCACCTCTCTTCTCTCAAAGGTCAAAAGAACCGAGGGGTGTTTTGCAACTCCCCGTCGATTCTTTTCTTGAACCTATTGACTCCAATGATCTTGTCCTTCTTCAATACCTCTAACAATTCTCCGTCTTCAATTACAGTACTTACCTTTATAACTCCTTTTCTTTTCTTCTTATCTGGGTCGCACCAATCTGCCTTGATTGCTATTCCTGCAAATTCTGTCATTGACCTCAATTTTTCTGCATGTTGTTGGTTTTTGCACATAATCTTTAAATCATTTCTTCCTCTTTCAATATCTTTTGCACTTGCCCTACATTTTCATTTAGAAATGTTGCCCTTTTGATAGGGTTAATTTTAACTACGTTTGATTCTATACCTTCTATGATAATGGTCAACCCTTGTTTAACAGGCAAGTCATTAATGGTGCTGATCCTTGAAGAGAAAGGGAAAAGAAGAGGGGAAAGAGAGAGGAAGAGGGGGAAGAAAGAGGATAAAAAAGAGAGAGGAAAGGGGGAAAGAAAAGAAGAAAAAGGGAAGAGGGGGAGGAAGGGAAGAAAAAGGGAGAGGAAGGGGAAAGAAGAACGAAAAAGAGAGGGAAAGGAAAAGGAGAAAAAAGAGGAAAGAGAAGGAGAAAAAAGAGGAAAGAGAAGGAGAAAAAAGAGGAAGAGAAGAAAAGTGAGGGGAAGGGAGAGGGGAAAGAAAAAGGAGGAAGAGGGAAAAAGAACAGGAGAAAAGGGAGAGAGAGGAAGATGGAGGAAAGAAAAGAAGAAAAAGAAGAGGCGAAAGAAAAGAAGAAAAAGGGAGAAGAAGAGGGGAAAGAAAGAGAAAAAGAGGAAGAGGGGGAAGGAAGAGAAGAAAAGGGGACGGGGAGGGGGAAGAAAAAAGAGGAAAAGGAGAGAGAAGGGGGAAGAAAAAAGAGGAAGAGGGGAAAGAACAGGGGGAAAAGAAAGAGGAAGAGGGGAAAAGGAAAATGAGAAAAAAGGATAGAGGAAGAGGGAATAAAGAAGAGAAGAAAAGGGAGAGGGGGGGGGGGAAGAGGAGGGGAAGAAGGGGAAAGGCGAGAAGAAAAAAAGAGGAAGAGGAGGAAAGAAAATGATGTTGAACCAAACATGCCAAAAGGGCGCCCAAATGATGTTCGAAGGAATGTCAAAATGATGTTCGAACTGGGGGCCAAATCGATGTTCGAAAGGGGGGGGGGGGCAAATTGATGTTCGAGCTAGGGGGCGCCAAATTGATATTCAAGGGCTAAGGGGTCGGGGGGACGAAATGATATTCGATTTAGGGAAGGCAAATTGAGTTCGAAGGGATGCCAAAATGATGTTCGAACTGGGGGCCGAAATGACGATCGACCTACATGTAGGGGCGCCGAATTGATATTCTAACTAGGAGGGCGCCGAAATGATGTTCGAACTGGGGGCGCTAAATTGATACTCAAACTAGGGGGGTACCGAATTGATGTTCGAACTAGAAGGCGCAAAATTGATACTCGAGCTAGGGGAGGGGGGGGGGGCGAAATGATATTCGAACTAGGAAAGGCAAAATTGAGTTCGAAGGGATGCCAAAATGATGTTCGAACTGGGGGCCGAATTGACGATCGACCTACATGTAGGGGCGCCGAATTGATATTCGAACTAGGGGGCGCCGTATTGCTATTCGAACTTGGGGCGCCAAATTGATGTTCGAACGAGGGGGCGCCAAATTGATGTTCGAACTAGGAGGCGCAAAATTGATACTCGATCTAGGGGGAGGGGGGGGGGGGCGAAATGATATTCGAACTAGGAAAGGCAAATTGAGTTCGAAGGGATGCCAAAATTATGTTCGAACTGGGGGCCGAATTGACGATCGACCTTCATGTAGGGGAGCCGAATTGATATCCGAACTAGGGGGTACCGAATCTCTATTCGAAATTGATGTTCCAACGAGGGGGCGCCAAATTGATGTTCGAACTAGAGAGCACCAAATTGATGTTGGACCTACATGTCGGGGCGCCGAATTGATATTCGTACTAGGAGGGCGCCGAAATGATGTTCGAAGGGATGTTCAAATGACGTTCAAACTGGCGGCGCCAAATTGATACTCGAACTAGGTAGGGGCCGAATCGATGTTCGAGCTAGGGGGGCGCCAAATTGATGTTCGAACTAAGTGGGGCGCCAAATTGATATTTGAGCTAAGGGGGGGGGGGGGGCGAAATGATATTCGAACTAGGGAAGGCAAATTGAGTTCGAAGGGATGCCAAAATGATGTTCGAACTGGGGGCCGAATTGACGAACGACCTACATGTAGAGGCGCCGAATTGATATTCGAACTAGGGGCGCCAAATTGATGTTGGACCTACATGTAGGGGCGCCGAATTGATAATTCGAACTAGGAGGGCGCCGAAATGATGTTCGAAGGGATGTTCAAATGATGTTCGAACTGGGGGCGCAAAATTGATACTCGAACTGGGGAGGGGCCGAATCGATGTTCGAGCTAGGGGGCGCCAAATTGATACACAAACTAGGGGGCGCCAAATTGATGTTCGAACTAGGGGGGGGGGGGCGCCAAATTGATTTTCGAGCTAAGGGGGGGGGGGCGAAATGATATTCGAACTAGGAAAGGCAAATTGAGTTCGAAGGGTGCCAAAATGATGTTCGAACTGGGGACCGAATTGACGATCGACCTACGTGTAGGGGCGCCGAATTGAAGTTGGAACTAGGGGGCGCCGAATCGCTATTCGAACTTGGGGCTCCAAATTGATGTTCGAACTAGGGGGCACCAAATTGATGTTAGAACAAAGAGGCGCTGAAATTGTGTAAGGGTATGGCTTAAAAAGAATGCAACTAGTATAAGTTATATAAGGCCCATTCTTTTTATACCATATTCCTATAATTGCATAGGTTACAAAGCACATGTTTACATCGTCATGTTCAACACCAATAACAAGCGAGCAATGACCCGCTGTGTAGCAAGTTGTATATGTCGGGATAATATGCACTCCATAGTTATTTGGAAAGTGGACATTTATTATAACCGTATATTCAGATTTCGATGTTAATTCTCCCAACATTTTCTAGGATCATTGACCCAAACGGCCAGGCCTGCATTGACCCTAAATTACATAGGCGGATCCAGATTCCGAGGGGCCTAAGCCCCCCACCCCCCCCCCTATTTGCGGAGCAAAAAAGGAGGAAAAGAAAAGAGAAAAAGAAGAGGAGGAAGAAGGCTAGTGAATAAAATAAGATGACAGGAAGACTTGGAAAGACTTTATCAAGTGCGATTTATATCCACCTCAAAGTGTTTGAAATATGAAGCTGAAATTGACCCCCTTTTTCAGATCGGAATATCAAATATTTTATGCTCGCGCTCCGCACTCGCTTTCATGATAAAAGATGTATTTAGAATGCCTAAAGCAGGGATTCTCAAATGGTGGCGCGCGCGCCACTTGTGGCGCCCCGAGCCTTGCGGAGTGGCGCTTGGGAGTTGGTATAAAAAAAAGTAAAAATAAGGGAAAAATTGGGGAAATAAAAATGTATCTACCAGTAACCTGGAAATAAGGATTTGATGATCATTTTAATACAAAGAGAAAACAAAAACTCTTTACTTGACACTTAATTGCTAATTGATTTCCTCTAATTTTGTCCAATTTAGCACTCGATAACCCCTATTATGGAAGATCGATGGTGTTCTCCTTTTTATTTATTCTTACAAAGTTTATGTGCCACATAAGTGATATGAAAACCCCGTTTGTAGGATTTCTATTTCAACGGCGATAAATTTTGCATTTCCAGAGTATAAGTTTTGGTTAAGAGTTAAACATCAAATAATGTGATATTTAAAGAACATCCTGATCATAATAGATTATGAATTTGGGACATAACGGAGCCGATTGAAATCCGAAGTTGTAAAAGTGAAATATATGTATGCTCAGATGTATTGCTTGCCGTGATTGTCTGCATGCACTCTTGCTAAAGACGAACTGAATGAATAATACTGCACGTGAGTTGTAGAGAAAGATGGGCAGTTTGGGGCGCTAGTGCAGTGTAACGCCTAATTTTCAGCCCTTGCAAAATCGGGGAACGTAACTTTAGCCACTGGGGTACAGATGGGGGCGGTGATTGGGGGCCCCCAAGTGTTTCACAGCCAAGAAAAAAAAGGAGAAAGGGAAAGAAAAAGAAAGGGAAAGAGTGGAATTATCTTAATATTATGTCAAAATATATATTTTTGTATTGAAAAGTTCAATATTTTTACTTCAGCTGCCATATCTAGCCCTCTTGATTTTTTTTACCCATTATGCCACTTGCTTCAGCCAATAGATATGGTGCAGAACAGTCTGAACTAGTGGTATCATTGGTATGTTGTGAAAAAGTCACTGGTCATTTTTCATTTAATATTAATATTGTGTAGTTTGTTGGCATTTGTATTTCTTCTGTTGATATTAATTGCAGCACCTCTGCATGGGCAATTTAAAAGGCCTCATATTCCAAAACTTCTGGGGGCTCTGCCCCCTCGACCCCCATCAGGGGCCTCTGGACCCCCTCCGCTGATATTGCGTAATGGATTGTGGAGCATTACAGATTCTCAACAAGAAATGTGGCGCTTCCAAAAAAGTAACTGAGAATGGCTTGCCTAAAGTCTAGGTCTAAATATGAAACACGCACGCGCATGTGTATTATCCAGTTTCAGATCACAATATCAAAAAATTTCTGCTCGCCCTTTGCGCCCGAATTATCATGGGCGGAAATCCCATGGGGACGTGTCACCCCTACTCAAAATAGTAGGGGACACAATATGAAATGTGCATCTACTATTTTTTGTCTTTTATGATGGTAAGAAATACATCATTCTAAATCGAAATAAAATATGTGTTTTGGGACGAGATGACCGTACTTTGGGATGATAACCTTTTTTTTTGTTCGTCAAATTTTCCAGCCCCTTGTCCCCATAGGCGGATCCAGGGGGCCAAACCCACCCCCCCCCCCCTTATCGGCGGAGCAAAAAAAAAAGGAAAAAGGGGAAAGAAAGAAGGAAAAGGGGAAAAGAAGGGAAAAGAGAGGAGAAAAAGAACAGAAGAACGACGAGTGCATAAAATAAGATGAGGGGAAGACTTGAAAAATAAAAAATAATCTTTCGTGCCACTACATACAATTTTCGCTCGTGCTTTGCACCCGCATTGCCTGTTAGGTGATTTACATATCTTGTTCGATATGGAGCTCAAATATCAAGTTTGGAAGTCAATATACAAAACATATTTCACCTCGGAAATCGAACTTTCGTTATTTTGTGTGATTTACAAATTGATTTATAAAAGTGCTTTGTAAAAATGTCTGTAAAAACGCGCTCGCAAATTTTGATTTATCAGGTACCTATTATTTTCGTGTATTAAATAAAGTTTTTAAAATACACCTATTCACGTCTGATTGTCTGCACGCTGGCATTCGATTGGAGAGTTATATATGTTTCAATATTGACTGTACAACAAACCTCTTAAAATATCCCTTTTCATGACAGTTTATCAAAAATGTTAGCTCGCGATTTGCGCTCGCATTAATGGTTAAAAATATATTAATTGATGCATCCTATTCATAATTACAAAAGTGAAATGTCCAGTTTTTATGCCATAATATCATCATATTTCGCGCCCCCAATAGACATTAATAAATATTTCAAATTGTCCCTTATGTTTCATCTCGCGCTTAGATAGAAAGATAGTCATCATTTTCATGACATGTCGTGACATGACATGTCATGACATGACATGTCATTTTCATGACATGTTACAGATACATATTGATAATACTCCATTACGTAAGGTAGATGAATGTAAATATTTAGGTGTTATTCTTGATTCTAATTGAACATGGCAAAACCATATTAATTATATTCAGAAGAAAGTAAATGGTGGTTTATTTATGTTAAAGTCTATAACTTCGTCGACGAAAATGAACTGATTATTGTTTATGATTCCCTGATAATGTCACATTTTAACTATTGTGATGGTGTATGGGGTAACTGCGGGTTGATTAATCAGAAAGTTCTTCAAAAGCTACAAAATAGGGCTGCCCGAATAATAAATCGATCTCCATGGTATTCATCTTGCAAAGAAAATTTAAATAAATTAAAATGGGTAACGGTACAAGAAAACAGAAGTGACAACATTGCTGTAATGATGTTTAAGATAATGACAGGACAGGCACCGACATATTTAATTGAAAGATTTTCATTTCATACACATACATATAATACACGGTCAGGTCCACTAACTTTAAATATCCCCCAAGCAAAAACCGAATCTGGTAAGAAAACATTTACGTTCAGGGGGGCTCAATGCTGGAACTCACTACCAATTCAAATGCAACAATCTAATACCATTTCCAGGTTCAAAAAGGCTTTAGCTAGTTCAAGGAAATGAATCACAAAGGGATGGGTTGGTGGGGGTGGGGTATGTCATCTTTTTTATGTTTTGCATGATGTTTACCCACTTTGCCTGTATGCATTATATCATATGGATGAAACTTAATGATGACTGGTGTTTGGAAGGGTGTATGGTGTGTATCTGTTTGTGAGTATGTGTGAGTGTGTAGTGTTGTTAGAGTTTTTTTTCTCAATAATTCAAATTAACCCATTTATAATCATGTATCTGAGTAATATTTCACCCTTTAATAATTTTGTTCTGTATTATGTATTCATATTGAAGATATTTCTGTATATCACCAACTTATCATTTGATTACAATTCGTTATTATTTTCATAAACTTAACTTTTTGTATTATCACCTGGTAATAATTACGATTATCATGTTTTATGTATTTATTCATGTAAGTTTGAGTGCCTTTTACTTTGTACATTTTATTAATGGCACGGCCCCAATGTAAATCAGACTTTGTATCTGTTTGGGTTTTTTACCGTGTGAAAATAAAATTTATCTATCTATCTATCTATCTATCCAAGAATGTCCCGGTCCTATGTCAAAACTCAAAGTAATGATAATGAAAATTTTTGCTGTTTTTTTTAAGTGCGATCAATATCCACCTCACAATTTTCCTAAAAAGTGTTTCAAATATAATGCTGTAATTGACTCTTTTTTTCCAGATCGGAATATTAAATATTTTAAAAGTGCGCTTCGCGATCGCTTTGATTTTCATTAAGATGTATTTAGGATGCCTAGATTCTAGGTCTAAGTTTCAAACGCGCCCGCATGTTTATTCAGATGCGGAACTTGTTCTCTATTCAAATCAATATCCAGATTCAGATCACAATATCAAAATTTTTCTGCTCGCGCTTTGTGCTCGCATTATTAATGTAGGAAGACTCCCAATTACTCATCCTTTTCATGATTTACAAAACATGAACAGAGTGGCCCATTTTTAGTTCTAAATCTTGACTTTTTTCTGCTCGCTCTTCGCGCTCGCATCAATTGTTGAATTATATAGCTATCCTATTCATGATTACAAAAATTGATTAAAATTTTCCATTGTTTCCTTAGAAATTTCAAATTTTTCAGCTCGCGCTTCGCGCCCGCATTTTTTGATTGTTGAAACATGTAACGCCTTCATGACTAAGTGCTAACAAGTCCTTAACAGGTACTTTTCAACAGGAACCAGTTCTAAACGTATATAGAAATTTTCTGCTCGCGCTTTGGGCTCGCATTATTAATACTCATCCTTTTTATGACTTAAAGAACATGAATAGAGTGTCTTTCAGTAAATATTTTAGGACTAAATCTCGAAATTTTCCGCTCGCGCTTCGCGCTCGCATCAATTGTCTACTTATTATTATTATACCTATTCTGCTTGAGTTACAAAAAGTGCTTAGAATTTCCATTCTTAAGGTGAAAATGTCAAAAAAATCAGCTCGCGCTTCGCGCTCGCATTATTAATTGGTAAATGTCAACTGCACGCAGTATTTAACAGGTATCTTTTCCATCAGTTTATTTCTGCTCGCGCGTTGCGTTCGTAGTATTTATTAGACAGAATTTTCACATTTTAGGAAAAAATACATAAAATTTCTCCCAAAATAGCTCGCGCTTCGCGCTCGCATGATAAGGATGTTTTCACATTTATATAGACATTGTCAATAAAGTATATTTTTACAGCATATTTATCTTTAGTATCTTATATTTGTTTTATTTACACCGTTTACACGCATACTGTTTCTTTTGAAATTCTATTTTGAGAATATAAAATTTGAGCAAGATAATAAGATACATAACCCTTTGATATGATTGTCGCAAGAGCGTATGAGCCAATGTTTGTTGAATAGGATTGACAAGACAACTCACTGTTTTAAATGGATTTCAAGCTGATAACAAGATATTATATAATATATCCAAACACTTACCATGCTTACAGATCTAAGTAGGCAGAGCACTCACAATTAATAAATGCTGAGTGCTGACTACTGGGTATACCTCAATTCTATAATAAAAAGCATGTATATCTTTACAAGAATATATTACCCAAAATAAAACATTAATTTTCTTTCATGCAGAAACAACCAGTTTTCATACGCGGCAATACAGGGGTGTCATCCCCGTAAGATTTTTCAAGCCCTGAAACAAAAAGTAGAAAAGAGAAGTTTAACGAGATTAAAAGAATCAAATAATAATAATAATTATACTTGCTTATATAGCGCTTAACACTTACTTTGTCAGAAGTCTCTAAGCGCTCTATAGTATATGCAGCATAATTACCATGGCTTACCCTGGCTTTAGCAGTGCGGCTGTTACGCGCGCTGCGTTTCAAGAAATAAATTCCTGCCAGATTCTAACGGTTAAAATAGAAATTGCGCTTGCATTGATTCTTTTTTAAAGTGATATTACATCTATTCATGAACACATCATTATAAAACCATTATTCAATTGCCTCTTCTTCATGTGTCTATGAAATAAGATAATTAACATACATTTAAGGCACTTATGATTGCCTGGGGGAGGGAAGGGCCGCCATTTTTCCGAAAAGTACACAGGGGCGCCAAAATCAGGTCGAACTTGGGCCCCCCTTCCTACAGAATCCTGGATCCGCGCCTGATGTTGGGTGTATTTGAGGAATTTCATCATACACGTAACTCTAAAAGTTTATGGATCTAGTTCATGAAACTTGGACATCAGATTAGCAATGTATCCCTGAATACCTTGTGAACTTTTCGGGTAAATGGCAAAATCAAAGGTCATTTAAATGTCTATAAACGCTATCCGTGTTGGGAGTATGTTTTGAATTGGCATCATAACTTAGCATGTTTATAGATCTAGCTTATGAAACATCGACGTAAGGGTAATCAAGGGTAATCATTTTGGGTGAATGGACGTAATTTCTTATTATCATCTTAGTGTTTTCTCCATTGACTATATTGCTTATTAGCTGTTTTCAACATGTTCGAAGGCAGCACTGCTGCTACATCGAATTGCATAAATGCAGGCAAGACTGCCAGAGTCGCTCCGCATGCTTTACATCATTATTTTACAGTATGAAAATCATAAATACTTGTTGAAGATGTGGGGAAACATAATACAATTATTTTGAACTCATGAAAGCTTTGTGCCTCGACAGGTTACAAAATTGTCAAAGATATTCCACTATATTTCGTTTTACAGGTGAAAAGGTTGTATAACATGGTTTGTTTTACTTTTGAAATTTATTGTTAAAACAATGAAACAATTTTTGAAGAGTGCATTGCGAGCAGTTTATCAATGTCAACACCTGTTTTAAAGATAAATATTATTTACTATCTTACTTGTTGAATGGAAGACAATAAGTGGGTGAAAAGTTATTGTTTTGATATCACCTTTGAAATAATAATGAGCGTCTTCGTGGTAATTCAATCTTCAGATAGATACTAATTATATTGAGATATCCACACAAAAACTATTTTTACAAAAGTCGTTAAATATTTGAGGATTGAAAGACAAATATATTTTATTCTTCAATATATTATATGGGTGAAAAGTTATTCTTCTAATATCACCTTTGAAATGATAATGAGCGTCTTCTTGGTATTCGAATCTTCAAATGCAGACTAAATATCGAACTTTTCTTTCAAAAGCCGACAGCCATGCAACATTCTCTTTATGAAAACACTAAAACAAATATCAATTATCTTGAACATCTTGAACAGTATGTTTGCTAGAAAAAATATATATTTTCAACAATTTGTTTATTAAAATAATGATAATAATAATCATATGCATATGCTGTCATTATGAACTATTGTGGAAAACTATAGTATGCCCCATATTTTTTTTTCAACATCGATTGACATGTTTTTTTTTCTTCAAAGTTTGGTTCTCCATGCCTAGTGCTATCTTCTAGCCAAGATCGAGAATAGTTGATTTTTGATTTTGGTAAAGGGTTTCTTTTTTTCCCTTACACTCTTATAAAAATTCTGTCAAATTTACTAGATCAGTAGTCAGATTGGTGCAACTGATACTATAGTTTTATTTCTGATGTTTATTTGGTCTAGTGAAATATGATTAAAATAGTTAAATATGACAAGAACAACAGTTGTACCCGATTAATTAGTCATTTTGAATGATTTGTTTTGAAGCGTATAAGCATTGTCAACATTTCAATCCATTGATTGTTCTGGGTGTTTAGTGCACATTTTTTAATATTCTAAAAAGGTACCTTATTCTTGTAATCTTGTGTTGAAACAAAATCTGACCCTGCAAGCAATTAAATTATATCATTGAGTGTAGAATGTTGAAAGCTTGAAAGAAATCAGATTACGGATAACAAAGACCAAATTATTTCAATCTCTTACAATAATGATAGACTGATAGAACGTAATGGTGGAAAATAATATCACACTCTTATTTGCAAGATTTTTTTTCAGGAATGTGTCGCTTTCTCCAGAGATTTTATGAGGATAGGAGAGATCAAAATGTTTCAAAAATTAAGTATATTGATATTTTCCATCGAAAAAAACGTTTTCAGACAGATATTTTGGGAGGGAATTATGTGGGCATTTTGACGAATGAATAAGTCTATCCTATAACACATTGCTAATACATTTTTTTGTCAGTTTGAGAGCTACAAAGATAATATGATTTCAAATTTTAAAAACTTTGAAGTAATGATCACTGGTTTGTTAATCATGTTGATGGTCTGTTAGTTAATTAATAGTTACCATTAAGTTAGTCGGACAATTTACCCATAGTGTCTAGTAATGTATGCACTAAATGTATTCTTCTCCGATATCCTTTTAAGAAATCATGACCGTTTAGTGTCCCCTAAAGTACGTGTTCTTTTTCCGATGTCCTTTATAAGAAATCATGTCCATATGTCTACAAAAGGAGACACTCAATTATTCTTCTCCGATGTCCTTTTAAGAAATTATGCCCGTTTAGTGTCTCCTAAAGGAGGTGTTCTTTTTCCGATGTTCTTTTTTAAGAAATCATGTCCATATGTCTACAAAAGGAGACACTCAATTATTCTTCTCTGATGTCCTTTTAAGAAATCATGCCCAAATATTGTCTCCTAAAAGAAGTCATCTTTTTCCGATGTCCTTTTAAAGGAATCATGTCCATATGTCTACAAAAGGAGACACTCAATTATTCTTCTCCGATGTCCTTTTAAGAAATCATGCCTGTTTAGTATCTCCCAAAGGAGATGTTCTTTTTCCGATGTCCTTTTTAAGAAATCATGTCCATATGTCTACAAAAGGAGACACTGAATTATTTATCTCCTATGTCCTTTTAAGAAATCATATCCACATAATGTCATCTAAATGAAACTTTTAAGTACTTTTCTCTGATGTCCCTTTCAAGAAATCCTGTATTAAGAGACACTCAAGTCTTTTTCTATGATGTCTTTTTGAAAGAAATTATGTCCATATATGTCTCATGTCAACTTCTTACTATCTTCGACGCCAACAGTTACAAATGGAATGTGGTGAGAAACTGAATAATGCCCAAAATTTAATGTATAAATTGAAGCTGGCAGCGCGCCCCCCAATAAGATTACATTACTGTTAATTGTCAACTTTTCAATACGTAAATTAACGTTTTAGACTAATTTTTTGGGGGGTCTCGCCTGCATAGAAGAGCGAGAATTAAGGTGTCGCTTTACTGACGGCGACAGTGGCGTCGCCAACCTTGAAATCTTTACCAATGTTTAGTTTTTGAAATGTCATCATAACTTAGAAAGTAAATGGAAGCGCCGTGGTGTAGCGGTTGTGACTCTCGCCTCGTAATCAGAGGGTCGTGTGTTCGAATCCCACCATGGCCTAGCGCCCTTTGGAAAGGCGTCAATACGCACTTTGCCACTCTCATCCAGGTGCTAATTGGATACGGGTAGGAAACAACCGTCATTATGGTTGGTTTAGCAAGTTTGCTAACAGGCTGCTTTGAATTAATCCAGTGACCGGGTAATAATAATTGTGAAGTACTTTGAACAGTCGTAGATTGATAAAGCGCTATATAAATGCCACTTATTATTATTTTTATTAAATGGACATAGTTCATAAAACTTTGAGATAAGAGTAATATCTATCACTGAAGATCTATCCTAAGTTTCAGGTCACATGAATAAGGCCAAAAGTCACTTATGGTCAACGAACTTTGGCCATGTTGGTGTTATACTCTTTCTGCTTGTGTGTCCTCTAACCCCCGTAGGAACTGGGCAAGACAACGTTTTGCTGGTAAAGGCCAAGCTGGTATACAGTGTGTCCCAGTTACAGGCGAAAAGGTTGTATAACATGGTTTGTTTTACTTTTGAAATTTATTGTTAAAACGATAAAACGATGTTTGAACAGTGCATTACAAGCAGTTTATCAATGCCAACACATATTTTAAAGATAAATATTATTTAATATCTTACTTGTTGAATGGAAGACAACAAGTGGGTGAGAAGTTATTGTTTTGATATCACCTTTGAAATAATAATGGGCGTCTTCGTGGTAATTCAATCTTCAGATAGATAATAATTATATTGAGATAGTCATGCCGAACTATTTAAAGTAGTTAAACATTTGTGGATTGAAGGACAAATACATTTTATTCTTCAATACATTATATAAGTGAAAAGTTATTCTTCTAATATCACCTTTGAAATGATAATGAGCGTCTTCTTGGTAATCAAATCTTCAAATGCAAACTAAATGTAGATAACTATATATAACCTTTCTTTCAAAAGCCGTCAGCCATGCAACATTCTCTTAATGAAAACGCTAAAAGAATTATCAATTTTTCTTGAACATGTTGAACAATATGTTTGCCGGGAAAAAATATGTATTTTCAACGATTTGTTTGTTAAAATAATGATAATAATGATCATATGCATATGCTGTCATTATTAACTATACTGCAAAGCTTTAGTATGCCACATATTTTTTTCTTCATCGATTGACACTTATTTCTTCAAAGTTTGGTTCGCCATGCCTTATGCTACCTACCAGCCAAGATCGAGAATAGTTGATTTTGATTTTGGTAAAGGGTTTCTTTTTTTCCCTTACACTCTTATAAAAATTCTGTCAAATTTACTAGATCAGTAGTCAGATTGGTGCAACTGATACTATAGTTTTATTTCTGATGTTTATTTGGTCTAGTGAAATATGATTAAAATAGTTAAATATGACAAGAACAACAGTTGTACCCGATTAATTAGTCATTTTGAATGATTTGTTTTGAAGCGTATAAGCATTGTCAACATTTCAATCCATTGATTGTTCTGGGTGTTTAGTGCACATTTTTTAATATTCTAAAAAGGTACCTTATTCTTGTAATCTTGTGTTGAAACAAAATCTGACCCTGCAAGCAATTAAATTATATCATTGAGTGTAGAATGTTGAAAGCTTGAAAGAAATCAGATTACGGATAACAATTAAAGCTAAAAATATAAGTATACATTTCATTGAACACATTTTACAATACAATGTACAAGTGTGTAAGTAGATCAAATACAATATACTGTATACCATTTATCTTATAATACAATTAAAAAATCCTGTCCCTAAAAAGTCTGCAAAAGAGACACTCAAGCCTTCTTGTATGATTTTTTTAAAAGAAATTATGTCCATATATGTCTCATATGAACTTATTACTATCTTCGACGCCAGCAGTTACAAATTAAATGTGGTGAGAAAATGAACTATACTAAAAACTTCATGTACACATTTGAAGCTCCAACAAAATTACATGTTTTCACCTGTTTCCCACAGAAGCTATCTCACGGTATTAAACAAAAAGTAACACTTCGTAATTCCGAAGGATCGAAATTCCGAACCACGTAAATTGCCTATACCTTGATAATCGTTAATCTGAAAATGGAATAGGGTTCGTTAATCCAAACATTTGTGGCGTAATTCCAAAGGTTCATTAATCCGAAAAGGAAATGAGAGTCGTAATCATGATTCCGAAGGTTCGTTAGTCCGAAAACGAAATGAGGTTCGTATTTCCGAAGGTTCGTTTGTCCGAAAACGAAATGAACAACGAACCTCATTTCGTTTTCGGATAAACGAACCTTCGGAACAACCAATCTTATTTCGTTTTTGGATTAACGAACATTCGGAATATCCGAACCTTCGGAACAACGAAAAAGCTTCGGAATTACGAATGTATATACGAAACAAAAGACTTCATGCATGGCTGATAGTCAACAAAACGGAGTGTCGAGAGAGTTCGAACGCTAGCCTGTAAAACCTCTTCATTTGATCAAATTATTGAAATTCAAGCCTTATTTCAAACAACCAGACCTTTGTAATTTCTCGACTTTTTCCTCTAATTGAGGTATCAAATCAAAGAGCAGATATTGGACTTTTTAAAAAATGCAGTTTTATTTTTAAAACCCAGATACGGCTCGCCAAGTGACTTTTTGGTAACCCCTTTTCAAATTGTTTTTGCTCACTCATGCGTGAATGAGAAATAATCTAAGAAATTCAGATAAAAGAGGATATCCTAGCTTTACAATGGCAGGCCATTTGTGTATTGTATTTGTGAATAAGTTATGATAAACTCATCGATAAATCTCGGTTTCGTTTTTATGTGGGACGCACTATATAACCAAATACATAGGAAACATTTAAGGAATTGTCATCATAACTTTAACAGCTTATGAATCTAGTTATGAAACTTGGACAAAAGTATCCCCGAATATAAAACGTGATTTTCAGGTCACATGACCAAGGTCAAATGCCATTTAGGGTTAACGAACTTTGGCCATGTTGGGTGTATTTGAGTATTTTCATCATATACGTAAGTTTATGGATCTAGTTCATGAAACTTGGACATCAGATTAGCAATGTATCCCTGAATACCTTGTGAGCTTTTCGGGTAAATGGCAAAGATCAAAGGTCATTTAAATGTCTATAAACTCTAGCCGTGTTGGGAGTATGTTTTGAATTGGCATAATAACTTAGCATTTTATGGATCTAACCCATGAAACATCGACATAAGGGTAATCAAGTATTAATATTTTTGGACATGTCTTACATGTAGTTCACATAATCATCTTCAAGGGTCATTTTGGGTGAATGGACATAATATCTTATTATTATATTAGTGTTTTGTTCTTTGACTACTTGCTTATTAGCTGTTTTCAAAGTCAGCACTGCTGCTATATCGAATTGCATAATGCAGGCGAGACTGCCAGAGTCGTGCCACATTATTTCACAGCATGAAAATTATAGATAGTTGTTGCCGATGTGAGGAAACAAAATACAAGTTGTTTTGAACTCATGAAAGCTATGTGCCTCGACGAGTTACGAAATTGTCAAAGATATTCCCCTTTCTTTCGTTTTACAGGTGAAAAGGTTGTATAACATGTGTTGTTTTACTGTTGAAATTTATTGCTATAACGATAAAATAATGTTTGAAGAATGAATTGCGAGCAGTTTATCAATGTCTACACCTATTTCAAAGGTGAATATTATTTACTATCTTACTTGTTGAATGGAAGACAATAAGTGGGTGAAAAGGTATTGTGTTGATATCACCTTTGAAATAATAATGAGCGTCTTGGTGGTAATTCAATCTTCAGATAGATACTAATTATATTCACATAACCATACCGAACATTTTTTTTTCAAAAGTAGATACATATTTGCGGATTGAAAGACAAATATATTTTATTCTACAATATGTGGGTGAAAAGTTATTCTTCTAATATCACCTTTGATATAAAAATGAGCGTCTTCTTGGTAATCGAATCTTCAAATGCAGACTGAATCTAGATAACCTTATCGAACTTTTCTTTCAAAAGTTGTCAGCCATGCAACACTCTCTTTATGAAGACACTAAAACAAATTTCAATAATTTTGAAGAGTATGCTTGCTAAAAAATACATATTTTTAACAATCTGTTTATTAAAATGATGATGACAATAATCATAAGCATTTACTGGCATTATGTACTATTCTGGAAATCTATAAAATGCCACATATTTTTTCATCAATTTACATTTTTCTTTCAAAGTTCGGTTCTCCATGCCTAATGCTACCTTCTAGCCAAGATTTAGAGTAGCTGATTTTTTGAATTTTGGTACAGGTTTTTTTTTATCTTACACTCTTAAAACAAATCATTCAAATTGACTAGATCAGTAGTCAGCTTGTTACCAACTGATATCTCTAGTTTCGTTTCTGATGTTTATTTTAGTTAGAGATGAATATGGTCTAGTACAAATTGACTAAAAGTAGTTAAATATGACAAGAATAACAGTTGCACCCAGCTGACTCGATTAATTAGTAATTTTGAGTGATTTGTTTTAGAGCGTATAAGCATTCTTATTTCAATCTGTTGCAATAATGGTAAAACCTTATCATGCTTATGGTGGAAAATAATATCATTCTCTCATTTGCAAGGTTCTCTTTTAGCATGTGTCGGTTTTTCTAAAGATCTTTATGAGGGACTCCTTTTTAACCAATCAAGCACATAGTGTTTCCTTAAAACACATTTCTTCTTCTCTGAAGTCCTTTTTAAAGAATACCATGCCCATATAGTGTCTACTAAGGGAGATACTTAAGTCTTCTTCTCTGATTTTCATCTTTTTTAATAGAAAATTCTAAAAATTAACTGTACACACTTAAATTCGGCAGCGCTAAAAAAATATTACTGTTTAAATTGCAAATCCTCAACTTTTTAGTACTCTAATTAACAATTTAGACCCATTTTTATACATATTTCAGAGTATGAAAATTATAGTAATTCGTAGACAATATGAGATAATTTTGAACACATGAAAGCTGTTTGGCTCGACATGTTACAAATTTGTTAAAGATCTTCCCCTCTCTTTAATTTTGCAGACAATAAAGTTGTATAAGGTTGTATGTTGTTCCTCATTTGTGATTTATTTTTTCTTGTACTTGGTCTCTTCCAATCGCCTTGAGCATTTAATCAAAATGGAAAGGGAGCCAAATAAATCATATGTATTATCATTATTATAACATGTTTTGATTTACATTTGAATTAATTGTTACAACGATAAAACAATCTTCCAAGAATGCATTGCGTGCAATTTATCAATGTCAACGCCTGTTTTAAAGATAAATACACTATCTTATTTGTGAATTGGAAGACAATACCTTGGATGAAAAGTATTCTTTGAGTCACCTTTGAAATAATGAGGAGGGTCTTCGTGGTAATTGAATTTCCAGCTGGCTGGAGACATGCGAAATGTAGATTATGACATGGATAAGAAAGTGGTTTTTCAGATGAATCGAGTACATATTGAGAAAAGAAAAACTTACCGAATTAAGGCTTAGATATAGATCATTACAGTCCATCGAATCGATATTGCATCTAATTTGGATTATTTGTGGATCACTGGCAATTGATTCCATGAGTCAGATCACCTTTCCAGTCGGAACCATTTCGCATGCGTTGATATGTACAAAGCATGAAATAGGCCAAAAACCGTCTGAAAAAAGCATCTAAATTTGCGGGGTTTTCTTCATTTGCCTGCTCCTTATACATAAACGATATGCTTCTAGCTTACAATATAATGGGCAGTATGTTTTACTTTCCGCACAAATGTGGGATTTCCCGGGGGGTACACTTTCGTTGATGAGTGGATACCAGGCGCGACCATGTGGTTTCGAAAAACACCCTAAACAAGGGAAGTAAGTCTCTTCCACATTATGAAAATCCATCTCTTAAGTATTTTTGTTGTGACACCCTACAAGTATTGGAAATATATCCCGTTTTTTCAGTATTTTAATCATCGTTTTGACACCCTTTTAACGCTACATGGGCCTATACGTAACGTACTTACCCACTCATTCCCTTTTTTACGTATGGTCGCGCCTGGTATCCACTATTCAATGGGAGTGGGCCCCCCGGGCGGCCTCTCCAGCTCTGGGAGGAACCAAAAGTGGATTTGGAAAGTCGTCCTAAATCGGATAAATCGCTGTTACCATAGTAGCAACCAGAATTTCGCACACGAAACGCAAATTGAATGTTTTCGTTCCAGATGCGAAACGAACAAAATTCTCATGTCACACAGTTTGCATTGCAGGACAGAGGTTTACGACCGTGATGACGGGCCCAAAAGTCTCTTCCAAAATCAACTAGCGTCGTAAATAAGCGTGAGCGTCCTGAAACGAAAGGTCGGGAGTTTGAGAACGTGCAAAACGAAGAGATCATGGCCACTCGATTTTTGGTCCTTTGTTCTCCATCTCCTGCAGTGACAATGAAAATGACATTTATTCGCATGTCACCCAAAGACATGAGAGAGTGGGTATATTAGAGAAAGCAATCATGCAAATGTACAAATTCATGAATAGTATTTCGTCAAGTAATTTACAAATAGAGTACATTTTTAAAAGTAAACAAAAATATTAACATAATTTGATAATTACTGTTGAAATAATATACCCTGACGCTTCCAAAATATAATCCAAATTTACACATGATTAAACAAAAAGAAAATGCAAGTAGCGATATCATCATATCGTTGGCTATCATACCACGGTTGAAAAGCTCAAAATATTATATTTCGAGCGTAGCAAGGTTTTTAGAAAATTTGAAAATTAGGCCATTTGAAAGAATGGATTAAAAACCCTAACTTTTAAACATGTAATTAGCATATAAATGTATACATATTTTTTCGTATTGTTAAGTCGGGTTTATTTTAAACCCTGGTCTAAAGTTGTTGTTTATATGGATAGCCAATTTTGACATAAATCTCTAACAGGAGAGGCTCATAGCATCAGCTCCTTTGACTCTCGTAATCATGGTAAATAACATAATTTTCTTCACCATTCATGAGGAGATATCACCGTATACATAAGAAACATAGTAATGGTAATAACAATAATAATGATAATCAATATAACGCGCCTTTCCCACATGGTTCAAAGCGGTCATAATCTCAGGTATATTTATTTATACAAACTATCACACAAATAAGGATGGCATATGAAATGAAGTCATTTGCCTTAAACAAATAAGTTTTCAGGATTTTCTTGGATGACTCTAGTTGTCGGGATTGTATTTAATGTGAGAGGGATTTTGTTCCATTCTATTGAGGATGCAACATACCATATGAGCAGATGTTTACATTTTTGGCTTCCCACAATTTTAGCACAGAGTTAGACCATGGTCAAAGTTAAACCAGAGTTCAGCATCGGCATTTTCATTGGCTGTTATGCCACGATTTATTTAAAAGCTCTAAATAATGAATTTCGAGCATAACTTATTTTACAAACGAAGCATAATTCTATTTTAAAAAAATAACAAGGTTGGAACTAATGTGTAGTGTCATAGATGGTTCATTTTGAGTGTATTCGGTCTTTCAGTGTAATATCTTTTAAGATGAAACTTTCTCTCTTTGGCAAAAGAAGGAAAATTTATAGATAGTGAAATTCATCACCAATTGATTGAAGGTTGGATAATGTACATATACCCATGTTTCTTCGATGATTTTTAAAGCTTCCTGATACAATATAGGAAGCCGATGATTTCCACTACGGAATCTACAAAAAGTGATTCTTTTTTTCCAAGTTCAAGTTCAAATTTTATTCACATTGATGAGGAAACTTAATAGACGAAGATTTTCTTAGACAATGAAAATGCGAATGACAGTGACATTTATTCTAATGTCACCCATAGAGTAGGTATCGTATAAGCAATACTACAATTGTACGAAATCATTAAGAACATTTCATCAAGAAAGTTGGAAGCGCCGTGGTGTAGCGGTTCTGACTCTCGCCTTGTAATCAGAGGGTCGTGTGTTCGAATCCCACCATGGCCTAGCGCCCTTTGGCAAGGCGTCAATCCACACTTTGTCACTCTCACCCAGGTGCTAATTGGGTACCGGTAGGAAACAACCGTCATTGTGGTTATTTTAGCAAGTTTGCGCCTAACAGGCTGCTTGGAATGAATTCAGTGACCGGGTGATAATAATTGTGAAGTGCTTTGAACAGTTGTAGATTGATATAGCGCTATATAAATGCCAATTATTATTATTAATTAATTTACTAATCATTTAGCATTAAAACAATTTGATAATTACGGTTGAAATAGTACCCTGAATCTTCAAAACTGTAATCAAAATTTACATATGATTAAAAAAAAGAAATTATTATCATTATTATTACTTGTTATTTGTACTGCGCTTTTCCCATTAGGCCCAAAGCGCTTACAATGAATAAGATGTAATATTCTAAAAACTACAAAGTATTAAAGAGATGAGTTTTTAATAACTTTTTGAAGATTGCTAATGATGGAGACTGTCTAATTATTAGTGGCAGGTTGTTCCAGGATTTTGAGGCCGACACCGTAAAGGTTCTATCACCAGCTAATGTACGAGTTAATGAATATGTGAGGCGAAGGTGATCACTGGCCGATCTAAGAGCTCTAGTTGGTCTATATAGATTAAGGCAGTTACTTAAATACTGTGGAGCCTGTTTATTCAGTGTTTTGTAGACAATCACCAGTAATTTGAACGTAATTCTCTGTTTAAAAGGAAGCCAGTGAAGCGAATTAAAGAGTGGTTGGGAAGGATGATCCCGGGAAACTTGTAGAATTAATCGTGCTGCCCAATTTTGTAGTCGTTGAACACGGACTAATTGATTAGAGGGAATTGTAGAAAGGAGCCCATTGCAATAATCAATACGAGACAGAACAAATGAACGAACAGCATTGTGACAGGCAGACTGGTCAATAAACCTTCTGATTCTAGAAATGTTCCTTAAATAAAAAGTGACTGTGCTACAGATATGAGAGATATGGTACGACATTGACATGCGGGAATCAAATATGACACCAAGGTTTCGTATTTTTTCTGATGGTCTAATGAGTGTACCATCAACATCAAGTTGAACATTTGGAAGATTGCGCAAGTTATAAGTAGAGGCCGCAACAAAAAATTCAGTTTTATTATCATTAAGTTTCAGTTTATTCACTATCATCCACTGTCTTATGTCTGATATACAATTCTGGAGTTTAACCAGTGCATTATTGAGAGCTCCAGGAGTCTTCGGATCAAAAGAAACATATAATTGTATGTCATCAGCGTAAAAATGATAATTGATACAGTGATTTCGGATGATATCACCAACTGGAAGGGTATATATTGAGTAGCCTATGGGTCCGACTATTGACCCCTGAGGGAGTTCAAATTCTAGAGTTATGGGATTTGACAATGTGCCATCAATATCAACTTGCGAAGTCCATCCAGACAGGTATGATTGAAACCAGGATAAGACTGTGGACCTAATGCCTATTCTATTGAATATGAAAGCAACGACTTCATTACATCTTTGGCTACTAAAACACAGTTTAAAAAAGCGCGAAATATTATATTTCGAGCGTAGCAAAGTTGAGAAAATCTGATAATTAGATAATGGATTAATGCCGTGAAGCTTTAAAACATCCCAGCTTTTTAACTAATAATTAGCATAAATTTGTCTAATATAAGGTAAGTAATCTCATAAGCGTATCATTGGCTGTTATACCACAGCTCAAATTATTGAATTTCGAGCATAACTTATTTACAAACGAAGCATAATATTCTTGCAAAATTATATACGAGGTTAGAAGGATTTCTGTTTTTTCACCAATAAATAGCTGATGCATTTTGAGTGTAGTCGGTCATTCAATGTAATATCTTTTAAGATGAAACTTTCTATCTTTAGCAAAAGAAGGACAAACGAATAGATAGTAAACTCATCACCAATTGATTGAAGGTTGCTTAATGTACAAAGCCTCATGTTTCTTTGATGGCTTTCATATCTTTCTGAGTCAATAGGAAATCGATGATTTATGGCATTTTAAAATTTCGCTTATTTTCAACAAAATAATTATATGAACGAGCCAGTTACATCCAAATGAGAGAGTTAATGACATCACTCACTCACTATTTATTTTGTATTTTATTATGAAATATGAAATATTTTATTTTCTCGTCATTGTCATGTGAAATGAGGTTTTATTCCTCCCTGAACACGTGGAATTCCATTATTTTACCATTTTGTGCTTCAGGCAAGGAGGTCCTAATCGCCAAATTGGTAAAAATTTACATATTGTATAATTCAAACAATAAAAAACAAAAGAAATAGTGAGTGAGTGACATCATCGACTCTCTCATTTGGATTTAACTGGCTCGTTCATATAATTTTGTTGAAAATAAGCGAAACTTTGAAGTGTCATAACTTTCCTATTTTACATCCGATTTTGATGAAATTTTCAGCATTGTGCTTGTCTGATTTTTCTCTATTAATTCAAATCAACATTTTTCTGAGGTGGACTTTACCTTTCAATAAAATCAACGATGGAACATTCACAATTAGCATTGAGAAAGTATCGAAATGATTCAAATTTATCCTGGCACAACAAAATGGAATAAAGATTGTCGTCTAACATGTTTCAGACGTACCTTAGAAGATTCTTTCTTGTATTTGCATGAAATCTGGAAAGATGCTGTGTACTGGACTTAAAGTATTTACAACAAATATAACAAGAACTGTTCTTCTGCACTCTTTAAATTAGTCAACCGTCGTAAATAAAATGCCATTTGACCTAAAATTATTTACATGTAATCAATAGAATAACAAGCACTCCTCTTAACCCCAACTAGACCAGGCTTTTTTGGCTGTTCTGTGTGTGGGGGGGGGGGGTGCCCGGGAGCCACTTACATTGACGAGTGGATACCATGCGCGACCAAAAAAAACAGGTAAAAGGATGTCTTTTTCACGATATGGCACGTTACGTACGTAACGTGATAATGGTGTCAAAAACACAAAAATAATGAAAAAAGGGTATCTATTTCGCTAGGAAAATTACGTGTTCAGGGTCAAATTTGCGGTGATGATAAAACAAAATTAAAATGTTTCATAAAGGATGTCCTTTTTGCCCCAACACTTCGTGTTTAGAGTCCGATTTGCGCGAGGTGTAGAAGGTGGGGTCGTACTAAACCAAATAAGGTAAAGCAGACGACCGAAGGACCCGTAACAATAAAACATTCCTGTACTTGTTTAGGGGTTCATTTCAGTGAATATTTGCCAAGAGTATCGTTTTGTTTCCAATAGTTGTTAAGGGTAGGGTTTCACACGCCAATACTTGTTAAGTGGTGCATTTTCCGAATATGGAAATTACATGTTTATAGGGTGCTTTTTGAGACCCCATGGTCGCGCATGGTATCCACTCGTGAATGGAAGTGGCCACAACCCGTCCCCCCCCCCCCCCTATCACGCGAGCGCCGCAAAATTTGCACAATGGTAGGGTGCGATGTAATCTACCAGGCTGTATGGTAAAATTTTCCAAAATAATGTTTTATATGAATTAATTTATGCATAAATCGTATTTTTTTGCTCTAATTCGCTTCATAAAGCTCCCAGAATGCTAATTTTTGGTAAAAATATTCTTTGTAGCATTCTTAACAATCGCAATTGAAAAAAACTTCGGTTTGAAAATCAATTTCTTATGTATTTTATTGTTTTAGGAATTTCTTTGTTTTCCAACCTTTTTTTCACCAGATTTAGAGCACAACCTTTTTGAAGCATAATTATGCTAAAGTCAATTGATTTCAGCTGTTTAAAGAAAAAATCATAGCTTTATGAATAAAATGAGAAAACTCAATGTGCATTGACTTTGTGGACGAAATCACATTTTGGAACAATTTTTGGTCAGACATGCACTTACTAAATGTTGCATAATTTCAGAACAACGTACCTGGGCATCGTAAATTTGGTCTCAAAAGATGTGCGAGACTTAGCATAAACGATGAGAGTGGCGGGGTCAAAAAATTTTGCGCGGCGGAATGATCGCAGAAAATGTTGGGGGAAGGTTGATTTAACCCCCCCCCCCGGCCTGTTTAGGGTTAAGAAGGGGAAGGTGTTAATTTGCACCTTTTTCATATACTGTACTTGCTCACAAAACCTAAAATACTGTATGTAAATGTCAATGTAAGACTGCCAATATAAGGTTTAAAGGCAAGGTTCATTGTGACATTGCATGTAAGTTGGTGAAAAATAATCCACCAAAGAATAAAAGAGTTATGAAGATTTATACCATGGTCACATTTGTTCTACGGCGGCCGTACGGCAAGTCAAAAACAGCCGTTTTAACATTTTTGTGCCAGCTAAATATAGGTGGTTTGAATATAAATGAATAAAACGGCTGTTTTCGACTCGCCGTACGGCCGCCGTAGAGCAAATGTGACCATGGTATAGAAGTTTCAAATTTGTGACTTCGCATGCGAGCAGCTCCCCATATTTCATGTGATATAAATTCTATACCAGTGCTTTTTCTAGGGAAATTGGAAAATGACTTTACCTGTGGATTCAGAGTTATCAGAAACATTATTTCACACAAGCTTCTGATAAAAACCCATTTAATCATCATGAAAACCATTAAAAAATGGCAATTTATTGAACTTATATTACACGATTGACATATTGGGAGCTGCTCGCATGTCACGTTACAAATTTAAAACTTTGAGGCCTCATAACTCTGTTATTCTTTGATTTTCGCCAAACTTTCATTTATTAATTTCTCTCATGGTTCTCCTTTTATTAAAACCAACTTGATGTCAGGTTGAAATTAGGTCCAAGGGTGCCACTGTGCAATCACTCCCAGGTATGGAACGCGCCATTGTCAATGCCTGTTCATCTTCTTTTTCTTCATGCTCCTTCCTAAATAAAGTGCAAAACAAAGAATCGAAGGGGGTAGAAGACCAATCACACAGACATCTAGTTGGATAATCTGTATTATACCTTACATACTAAGAGCAGGGTTGACAGGTAATACAGGAGTGGGAAATATATGATATTTAGAAAATCATAATGACAAGGGTTCACAAAACATGACAATTACATCATTCTACCAAAAAAAAAGAAATATCCAATGCAATGACACTTTGGCTATATCACTGAAATTAAAGATCTAAATTGTTCTATTCTTTTTGGGCCATCCTGTATGATGAAATGGGCAAGTGAATCTGGTCAACTTACGATTTTCAGCATGGGAAATCATGCGGCTCAGATTTTTTAATTGTGGTATTGTTAGCCAATATCTTTAAAGGGATGGTCCGAGCTGAAAATATTCATGTCTTAATACATAGAGTAGAATTCACTGAACAACATCCCAAAAATTTCATCAAAATCGGATAACATATAATTAAGTTATTGAAGTTTAAAGTTTAGCAATATTTTGTGAACAGTCGTCATGAATATTCATTAGGTGGGCTGATGATGTCATATCTCCACTTTCCGTTTTCTTATGTTATTACATAAAATTATATTTATAATTATTTCATACTTTTGTGAATAATATGTCTCCCTTATAATGAAATAAGTTGCAGCAATCAATATCCAATGCACTAAATGAGATGTCAATCCAATTTTTCTAGTTCTTGGAGGAAAAAAATTGAATAAACCTATTTTCATATAATAAAACACAAAAGAACAAGTGGAGATGTGACATCATTAGCCCACTTAATGAATATTCATGACGACTTTTTTCACAAAATATTGGTAAAATTTAAAATTCAATAACTTTTTTTATCCAATTTGATGAAATTTGTGGCAGTTTGCTCAGTGAATTCTACTCTATGTATTAAGATATAAATATTTTCAGCCCGGACCATCCCTTTAAGAAGGACTTCTATTGCCCCCCCCCACAAAATAAATAACATGAATCGGCGTTGATCATATTACATTATTCCCGACCTTTCGTTTGAGGATGCGGACGCTAATTTACAACGGTAGTTGATTTTGGAAGACTTTTGGGGCCCGTCGTAAAACTCTGGCCGGCAATGCAAATTGTGTGACATGAGATTTTTTTTTTCGTTTCGCATCTGCGACGGAAACGTTCAATATGCGTTTCGTGTGCAAAATTCTGGTTGCTACTATGGTAACAGCGATATATCCGATTGAGGACGACTTTCCAAATCAACATTTGACTCCTCCTAGAGCTCGAGAGGCCGCCCGGGGGGCCCACTTCCATTGATTAGTGGATACCAAGAGCGACCATGTGTAAAAGGGGACAGAGTGGGCAATTACATTACGTATAGACCTATGTAACGTTATAAAGGTATCAAAACGATGTTTAAAATGCTGAAAAAAAGATACATATCCAATACTTGTAGGGTTTCACACTTGTTAAGAGATGCATTTTCATAATCTGGAAAATAATTAATTGCTTCCCTTGTTTAGCGGGGTACTGTTCGAAACCCCATGGTCGTGCCTGGTATCCACTCATCAATGGAAGTGGTCCCCCCGGAATTTGAATCTAATCCACATTTCTGCGGAAAGTAAAACATAATGCCCATTACATCGTGTGCTAGAGGCATATCGTTTGTGTAGAAGGGGTTAAACAAAAGAAACCCGCGAGGTCAACACGTCCCTGGTCAAACGTATTGCATGCTGTGTACATACGTGTATCAACGCATGCGAAATGAAATGTTCGGCTGGAGAGGTTGATCTAACCCATGAAATCAATTGCCAGTGATCCACCAATAATCCACATTAAATGCAATATCGATTCGATGGACTGTAATGATCTATATCTAAGCCTTCATTCAGTAAGTTTTTCCTCTCTCAATATGTAGTCGATTTTTTTGAAAAACCACTTTCTTATCCATGTCATAATTTATTTTAGGTCCTGCATTTCGAATATCTCCAGCCATCAGTCGTAATATAACATTATGGTGCGGGTGTCGCGGGAAAGGATTTTGCACACGAAAGGCAGATCTGTAGGGCCTGTAATCCCCCGGTAACACAAAGCTTAGCATTGATTGTAGAACAGTTTTCTACGTTTGATTCTATTGACTATAATGTACAATCAATCTTAAAAATCAAGTGTATGATTAAGCGTTAACATTTGTGTTAGGGGACCCTAATATTAGCGTCGGTGAAGATTGCGAAAGGTCCCAATTATTGAGGCAAAACCATAAGAGGTATTTTGCTGAGTTTGGAGAACTGCATTTAAAGTATACACACAAAGAAAATTCACGAAAGTGATGATTATAGACAAATTATATATGAATGGAAAGGTCTTGTCTTTTTATACACAAATATGTCACTAAAAAGTCTTACAGATGTCGTGGAAATACAAGAAATGAAATTAATAGAGACCCTTCTCAGCCCCCCAGCCGCCCCCAGGCAGACAATCACGCGATCGAAAACAGTCGAGAATAATGACGTCACATGATCGACTTCACACTATCTCTCTGTGCATAATACACTGATACACCTTCCTGGTCTCTATTTTTCTTCGAATTTACCGTTTTCTTCATGTGTTGTGATATCCGATTTCTGTTTTCGACAACTTCAGACTATAAGAGAACCAGAACTGTGTTACTTTGTCAATTTTTTATTGAATTGTGAACTGGAAAGACCGATTTTGTCCACTCGACAGTCTTCGTTGTGTTGCTCTGAATATTGAAAAACTCCAAGCTGTACGGTCCCATTCACTTGCTGCCGATGCAGGTTACGCTGTTTGATCCAGTCAAAAGTCAAGTCAAGGTATTTAGGTAAGCATGTTTGGAAACTGTAGTCTACTTGTTCTGACGATGCATTCAGGTCAGATGACAGATACAGATCTGATATAATTTTAGAATCATGCATTTTGGCATGACTACTATTAAAATTAAAAAGTCTTTATTTTAGTCGAAATAATGTTTTTGCACAATTCCAGCAGATTTTTCTTCAGATTTCTAAATAAACTGGTCAGGACTCAGGCGATTAAATTATTTAGGAGCACTGGCATGGACCATGGCTGAAAATATGCTGTTTCAGAGGAATGTTTGGCATTATCGTAGTTTTTGTCACCAGTCCATTCACTGCCGTTTATTTCGTCAACGGCGGTGATCCACTCCCATTGACTTTGTACACAACGAGCGCACAAACACCAAATTTCACGATAAGGCCGAATGTTTTCACGATAAGGCCAAATGTTTAAGTTTTTATTATACACAGGTCTAGTAACCAATGCGTTTATGCTCAGGAGGGCCCTGCATCGTATACATCCAGATACACAGAATTATATCACCATAATGCCGATGTCATGAAGCAAGACAAATTTTCAGCAGTGGTTACCCTGATCATGCTGATTCCTGGCCAAAACTAGAGTCTGGTGTTTCTTTCTGATTAGAGTGCTGCTACATATGAATGCGTAATGCCTTCAACATAAAACAATGAAGATAAATGCACTCTTTGTAATGACACAGAGTACCGTACCTCAAGTGATTCACTACCGCTACAGCCTACACACCTACCCGGGTAGGTGTGGCGTACATGTATGGTAGTGAAGCGGTAGTGAAGTAGAGTGGGGCCAACACAAACATCACTTGAGGTAGAGCACCAGTGTTCTGAGTGGAATTTTTCAGGTGTCTAAACCTACTATTATTTGTTGTTGACCGGGAATTACATGCCACCGTACGTCATCAATCATCAAGATAATGAAATTCATACTTTGATTTGATTATTTAAATTATTTCTTTTTTTTCTCTCACTCTTCTACACACAGATCTGCACACTTGCTGACTCTGGTGACTTCTGGTCTCTGCTCGCTACTTCAATCTGGGAGATTCCATCATGTCCTCTTACTATGATTTGGATATAGCCATTTTTTCCTGAACTCTTTCCAGGAGCTACGGTGCAAGTTTTGGACTGATAATGATGCAACAGAAAATTTATCTTTATCGATCTTGGAAACAATTTTGAGCACAGTTTTGGAGAGAACTAAAAAATTTGACTTGGACAGGAATACAGCTTGTCGAAAATAAGAACACACAACTTAAAACGAAAGAACAATTTTAATGTTATTAGGGCATTTTGCAAGAAATTTTCTAATCAATCACACGTCCCAAATCAAGGGTAAGTCCTTTGATTAAAGACAAACATGTAGTTGAATTGCTATTGCAACTCGACCTTATTACGCTTGAATTTGAATTTAAGACTTACGCTTGATTTGCAATGGAACATAAGTTTCTTGCAGTGCCCCATAATTGTGTTTTGTTATCAGATATCTAACGTGCTGATTTTTCTCGAAAGGTATAATATATTTGTCCTTTTAAACGGTATTTGAATATGGGTACGCCTTTTATTTGTTTCACCATTTTTTTGGTTATAAGACTGTAAGCCTGGTGGGTGTGAGGAAGTGGCCTGGATGAAAGAAAAGTGAACATGTGCCCAATTACAGATTTGCATATTCTAAGACAATTTTGTTTCTGGATGAATATTGCTATGCATTCCCTACATTAAGAGTAAAGGAGAAGTCCACACAATCAAAAATTCATTTGAATTTAAAGAAAAATAAGATATTGCAGGAAATTTCATAAAAACTTTGATTCAAATTTATATAATTACTATTTTAACATTGAGAAATTTTGCCTAATTTATAAAACGATGATATGCTCATCTGTGTCGATGTGCAAATTACACTAACCGATTATGTCACACGCACTAAGTTCTTTTGTATTTTGTTGTTTGATATATTTACATGACATGTAGATTAGATATTTAATTTTCTAATTATTTTCTGAAAAATTTTCGAAGGGATTTTAATTCCTCCAAATAACATTTAGAGTTACAGTTCCGTAAATGTAACCTATTGTGATCGGATGAAAAGTTTCCTATCCTCAAATCTGCAAAGAATTAAAAAACAAAATGCCACAAAAAATTAGAAACGAATGTGATGTGACAACACTAATTTGCATATCATTGTTTTGTGACTGTTTTGAGTAAGAACGAGGGAAATTACCCTATTCAAATATTTTTTAGTTGATGTGGACTTGACTTTTAACTCATCCTCTACCCCTCCCATCCCAAATAAGAGTAGAATCTAATCAAGAACCTGAAAATCAAAAGCAGCAATTATATAAGATTTGATAAATACAGGTCTGACTAGGATTTCACAAGAATAAAGGAGAAAAAAAGCTGGGTAGGGACGAGAAGGAATAAAAAAAATCCCAAATGAATTTCGAGTTTTGAACCAGGGTCCTCGCACACGACAAAACAATGGCCAATACGTTTGGCCACAGACAATTCTCTTTTATATGATGGGCTTTTAAGATATATGAAACAAAGTCCGCTCGCCGCTGTGGGCTAATCATGTTTCGGCAATTCAACAGCAATTTCAATAATTTCGCGATGGATGTTGCCGTGTTTTGTGGTTCCTGACTTTGTTACGTAATGAAATTTCATATTTTTTTTCAGTCGTGACGAAGAATGTCTATGCTTTATATTGATTATAATATTAATTTGTCGCAAGTGTGATTTCTAAGTGAAAATATGCTTTGTTTATTCAAATATATTTCTTGAAAAAAAAATCATTTTTTCTAAGCTAAATATCGGTTACCAAATACGTTAAATGTGCACTTTATTTCACTGTTCAGTAAATTCAAACTTTTATCTATATAACAAGACCAATCTTGTGAGGAATAATTAATTCTAAGAGCAAAAACGCTGATTGGAAAGATCGTCTTCAATATGGGCTGCTGTCAGCTCAGCTGCTCACGCTCATTGTGTGACGTCACTCAGCTGGAGCTCGCAAGAGGACCGGTGGAAGGCAGAAATATGGCATGAAAATAAATCATTTTTGAGAGCTGATTTCTGCAAACTCTAATCACTATATTTTGAAAAGTGAAGTTATATATCTGATTAGTAATACTTCCCCTTTACAATGATGACCACAAAAAGGCATTATAAAATACTTTTGATTCTTCGGGTGTCTACTTTAAGGAGATTTCAAGTCTTTGCAAGATGTGCAGATTTGCATAGACATTCAACAACCATGACATACATGCAGAATAGGTATTGACTAAGTCATTGTGTGAAATTATAAATTTACCCTTATAAAAAAATTGAATGGTATACCATTGACTACCATTTATCATACACCATTGATATACCATTGGAATACCATTCGCACAGCACCCACCATACACCAATGGTATACCATTCAAGCCTCAATGGTATACCATTCAAACTAATTTGAATAATTGGGACGTTACTATTACCATATTCATGAGCACCATTTACCATTCATATACCATTGATCAAACACCATTCACCATTGATCTACCATATGGCCACTACAGCGCGTTCCAAAAAAAACTATACACTTTTGAAATGGCCACCAAATAAAAGACCTTGCACTTTGGAGAAAAAGACTCACATATATGGAAAGCCAATGAAGTCAACTTTCAAATGACACCAAAAAGTTGGAAAACTATTCATGCTTGAGCGAGCACTGCCCACTGAAACAAAGGGTATTAAAATTAGGGTGGGCTGGAATTAGCCTTCCAATTTATGTCAGTTGTTAAGAGGTAAATCCTTTCGAACTTGCAAAGTTAAGGGCGTTGTGATAAATTAATGATCAACCGTGATCAGTTTTGATAGCTTAAGCAAATTTTTATTAGTTATTAAATTGAACTTTAAAGCATGAGTGAACACAAATTACACTTTTGGGGCAGCATTTCAACTTTATCATTTGGATCTCTTTTGGGGCAGCATTTCAACTTTATCATGGGGATCTCAGCAATGTGTTCATGGGAGTCGGCCAGTTGGGAGAATAGGGGGTGAGATAGGGCTTAAGTGGGAGAAGTAGGTTGATGAAATAAGGGTCAACAGAACATTCAGCCCCCGCCCCCTCCCTCTTTCCCGCCCACCCCTCCGATTGAGAGACTGATGGCTAATCTCATGTACGCGTGAAGTCCAGAGCAGAATGTTGGTTTAATGATTAATTATGAATTAGGGCATCAACTTTTTCCTATCAATCATTTAATCAACAATCTATCAGTAAATCAACTCATTCAATGTGCAATGTGATCAATCAAACATTCATTTTTTTCCAATAATCATCATAATCATTATTTTTTTTGGTAATCATTCAAACTGACCATCAGCCACCGGTCAAAAGGCTACAATCCAGGAGGTGAGACAGAGATAGGGGGTGGGGGCTGGGAAATGGAGGTAAAGAGGGGAGGGTACATATGACTTTTAATTTGTAAAAGGACAAAAAGAAGAGGAATGCCCCTTTAACCAAGTCTTAGCATATCTCGCCCTCTTGCTTGTAACAGGTACAAGTACCATCACATTACTCTGACTCTCACGAACACACTTCTGAGGTCCACAAGATGAATATGCTACACTAAAATTACAATTCCTGTTCACTCATGCATTACATTTCAATTTAGTAATTCATGAAATTTGCCTATTAAAACCAAACTTATCTCACTCATGAATAGCATAACACCCTTAGCTTTGTAAGTTCCAAAGGACTAACCTCTCAAAAAACTGTATGACTGATTCCTGCCCAGCCTAGCCAAGCTTAGTCTCTCAGGAGGAGAGAAGTGGGGGAGGGGTAGAGATGGAGGGAGGGGCTGCTAAATGTTCTGTTGACCTTTATCCCATCAACTTCACCTACCTAAGTCATATTACCGCCCTCTTCTCCTGACTGTCATGAACACATTGTTGAGATCCACATGATCCACATGATAAAGCTTCACTAAAAATTGCCTTTCATTCTCACTCATGCATTAAATTTCAATGTAATAACGTATGAAATTTCCACAAACAACAAACTGATCACATCTTCTTTAATTCACATCATAACCTTCAACTTTGCAAGTACCAAACAAAAAATCTGAAAGAAATTGGAAGCCTAATTCCAGCCCACCCTATTTTGCATACCCTTTGTTTCAGTGGGCAGTGTTCGCTCAATCATGAATAATTTTCCAACTTTTTGGTGTCATTTGAAAGTTAACTTTATTGGCTTTCCATATCTATAAGTCTTTTCCCCAAAAGTGCTACATTTTCTATGTGGCAGCCGTTTCAAAAGTGTATAGTTTTTTTTTGGGAAGCACTGTATAGACAGGTTTACCATTGACCACCATTCACCATTCAGCCACCATTCACTGGCCTACCATTTACCATTCAGCCACCATTCACTGGCCTACCATTTACCATTCAGCCACCATTCACTGGACACCATTGGCCTACCAATTGCCTTTCACCATACACCATTCGCCTACCATTGACCATACACCATACACCATTCATGTACCATTCACCATCCGCGTACCATTCATCGTACACCATTCGCGTACCATTGACCGTACACCATTCGTGTACCATTCAAAGCTCACCATTCAACTACCATTCGCCGTACACCATACACCGTTCACCATTGATTGACCATTCACTTTACACCATTCTACCATACACCATACACCACTGACCTACCATTTACAGTACACCATTGGCCTACCATACACCATTGAACTACTATTCACCGTACGCTTACCATACACCATTGGCTTACCATACACTGTACACCATTGACCTACCATTTACCATACAATACTGTCATACCATACACTCTATACTATTAGTCAACCATTCAAATAACACCATTGGTCATACACTATAGACCACAAGTGTACATTCAATGGTAGACCAATGGTAGACAGTAGAACAAAGATGTGCAATGTATAGTAAGCCAATAAAGTACAGTGAATGGTAGACCAATGGTGTACAGCATATCTCTGGGGTTAATGGTAGGCTTAATAATGGAATAAGTATACACAAGAAAAATAAATGAAAGCAGTTATTTCAAGAACGTCATTAAATTGTTTTTACTATAAGAAGTTTAAGTACAGCATAAATGACACAGAGTATTCACAAGTATAGACTTTATAATTAAAGCACATAAGTTATTGATATATATGACTTAGCTACTCGTTGATATCTCTGTCAATCTTGTTATGAAAAAAATAAACATGTATCAAGACAGATCGAGTTTGATTGAAAAACACAACAAATGAAGACTAACATTTCCAAGAATAAACCTGTTCTCTCTTATTGCTTTTTACATGGATTGAGTACTTGGCAAAACCACTGTTCTGCGTACAAACCTGATACTTGATGTTAAATCTGTTGTGTGTAATTGCTTTCAACAATATTAATAAACATTTTTTTTACTAATAAGTTCAAGTACAAATGAGTATTGACAGGTATGGCATAAAAGCAGCATATTATGAATACATGTGACTGCGCGACACTACAAGAGATCAATGATTGCACTCCATATAGGTATTATGTTAATCTTCCTATAAACAAATTTACATGCAAGACAGAATTTGGACAACAAACTATTGAACACCAAATTTTGAAGATTAAACTCAAAATGTGCGATAGCCTTCACATGGCCAAATGAATAAAGGGTACCACACCTAGAAGAAATGAAATATCCCCAAAGGGGGGGGGGGGGAATAGTACCCCCGTCCCCCAAATTGTTCTCTTTTTTTCTTTTCACCTAAAAAGATATATCAATGGTGTGTTTCTACAAAGAATTATTAAAAAGTATTACCCGCCTAAGTATCCAGAATCCTGGATAAGTTTTCTGTAGAAACAGACGCGATGCGATTAATTGATAGATTGCATCACGCAAAATACGGTTTCTCATAACCATCTTTGAGAGTTGGTTATTGCCATGTTAATCCGTTTAACTTTTCTGTAAACATGGGGCAAAATATCATTCATGTCTGGCTTTAGTGCTTGAACCCAGAAGTGCGATCTCACAGTATACATATATTCTGGCCTGTTTAATCTCGCCAGCTGATCGCGAAACATGTATACCTGTTACAATGAGTGAGATCTACCATGAATTTTGAAAATTTTCCTAACGAGTTGCAATTTTTGACAAACCAAAATGCAATATTGATGTTATAGGTTGAATTTTCCGATTTCTGCCGTATTTGCGAAGCGAAATGCAAGTTAATCAGATTATTTGGTCTGTAGAAACAGCTTGGTTTAAGAGCGATAAGGTTATTCGAGTCTGGAAAAGATAAAGTGTGTTTAATGATTTACTGTAGAAACACGCCAAAAGTTTATCATAAATACAATAAAGATACATTAAGAAATATATAATATATCACACATAGAAAGAAAATATAATGAAAATAGGGAAAGAAAATTATTCAATTTGGAACACTAAAAAACATAAAAAATAGAGACCTCTTTTTGCAAAATATATAGAAAATAATATATACAAGATACTCACTTATTTCTTTTCTGTCTATTTTTGCTGTGCTGAATCAGATGAATAACTCAACTATGTGTGAGAAATAATATGATTATTGTCTTACACAAAATCAGTAGTCAATTGTAATTTTTTACAACCTAGCTTGGACAAAATTTGAATTCATATAATACAAAAAATATATAAATTGTGATTTTGTAAATTCATGAGGACTTGAAGAGAACAGTTTCACCAAAAAATAACAATTTTAATTCGTCATAACTTCGTTAATCCGCAACAAATTTTGATGAAATTTTCAGTGCTTTTTGTTTGTCTGATCTACGCTTTGAATTGTATCACATAACTTTCAGTCTCGAGTACCTCTAGCCCTTCAATCGAATGGGTTGGACAACTGGTTACATTTTACACATGAAATAGTTATAAGGAGAATGAAGGGGACCATAGAAAAAAAGCATGAGAAAAGGGGAGATTTTGGTAGGGAGAGAATGAATCAGAAAAGCATCATGCTGCAAATTTCATTAACATCTAGTAATAACAAAGTTATTGAATTTGAAATTTTAACAATATTTTGGTAAAAAAAAATGACCTAATGTACACATGATCGTCAGGAATATTTGCTAGGCTTATTGTATAAAATGAAATCATAATTATTTAATATTTTCATACATGTGTGTATGATATGTCCCAAGTATCATATCATTATTTCCAGCAATGCATATCTTCACATTAAAGGTTAGGTCCACCACAGAAAAGGTTGTTTTGAATCAACAGAGAAAAATCAGGCAACCATCATGCAAAATATTTCATCAAAATCAGATGCAAAATAAGAAAGTTATGACATTTTGAAATTTTGCTTATATTTCACAAAATAGTTATATGCACAATTTACCCACATACATATGAGAGAATCGATGATGTCCCTAACTTTTTGGTTTGTTTTTCATTGTTTGAAATTGAATTCTATAATATTTCAAATTTTACAGATTTGACAATAAGGACCAACTGGACTGAACCAAATAATGTTAAGCAATGGTAACTCCACATGTTCAGTGAGAAATAAAACTTTATTTCATAGGTCAATGGGGAGAAAATTACATTTCATATTTTAAAAAACAAAAGAAAAGTGAATGAGTGATTTCATCAGTTCCCTCATTTGCATACCGACCAGGATATGCATATAAATATTAAGTGAAATTGAGTGAAACTTAAAAATGTCATACCTTTCTTATTTTTCATCCGATATTTATGTTTGATTTTTCTCTTTTTAATCAAATCAACATTTTGTTAGGGTGGATATGTCTTTGAAATAAAATTTCACTCCATTTTTTATAGTTCTTGGAGGACAAAGTGTAAATAAGCACGACTTCTTGTAATAAAATACAAAAGAACAAGTGGGGTTATGACATCAGCTTGGGTATGTCGTGGTCTAGTGGTTCTGACTCTCACCTTACAGAGGGTCGTGAATTTGAGTCCTAGCCATGGTGTGTTTTCCTTCAGCCCGAAATTTATCCACACTGTGCTGCACTAGACCCAGGTGAAGTGAATGGGTACCCGGCAGGATTAATTCCTTGAAGCTGTAATAAGAAATATTGGATGAAAATAATGCAAAGGACAGTGTATTAGCTAAGGGTTCAAAACATCAATGCTTGTCGTGTGTGTAAGCTTTCTTTAGAAGTTCATATATTTTTTTTAAATATCGAGAAATTTGCAGTATACACTACCATTCAATTGAATGGTACCAATTAACAAATATCAACAAAACATTTTGTAAAATATGATAAATACATTTATGTTTAACCATAGATGGGAAGAAAATGACCTATTATCTAATGGGAGGCCCCAATGATGACAAATACCACAACAAATGAATACCTGAGGACAAAGTATCCACCCGTCCCCCTCAGCCAACATACTGATTTTTTTTTCAGCTATGCCACTGCAGGAATACAATCTGTTTTATCTCATGAAGCTTTGCAATTTTTCCTACTGAAGAAAATTCTTACACACATACCTTTCATAAACTCCATTTTTTTCTTGTACACGGCACGTTTTCAGTGTTCAACACCCGTCGTGTCATTCCCAGATAAAGCTGGACCATTAACCTTATCATCCAGTGCAGGGATTCTCAAATGGTGGCGCGCGCGCCACTTGTGGCGCACCGAGCCTTGCGGAGTGGCGCTTGGGAGTTGGTGTAAAAAAAAGTAAAAATAAGGAAAAATTGGGGAAATAAAAATGTATCTACCAGTAACCTGGAAATAAGGATTTGATGATCATTTTAATACAAAGAGAAAACAAAAACTCTTTACTTGACACTTAATTGCTAATTGATTTCCTCTAATTTTGTCCAATTTAGCACTCGATAACCCCTATTATGGAGGATCGATGGTGTTCTCCTTTTTATTTATTCTTACAAAGTTTATGTGCCACATAAGTGATATGAAAACCCCGTTTGTAGGATTTCTATTTCAACGGCGATAAATTTTGCATTTCCAGAGTATAAGTTTTGGTTAAGAGTTAAACATCAAATAATGTGATATTTAAAGAACATCTTGATCATATAGATTATGAATTTGGGACATAACAAGCAGAAACCTTGTTTCCGGAGCCGATTGAAATCCGAATTTGTAAAAGTGAAACATATGTATGCTCAGATGTATTGCTTGCCGTGATTGTCTGCATGCACTCTTGCTAAAGACGAACTGAATGAATAATACTGCACGTGAGTTGTAGAGAAAGATGGGCAGTTTGGGGCGCTAGGGCAGTGTAACGCCTAATTTTCAGCCCTTGCAAAATCGGGGAACGTAACTTTAGCCACTGGGGAACAGATGGGGGCGGTGATTGGGGGCCCCCAAGTGTTTCACAGCCAAGAAAAAAAGGAGAAAGGGAAAGAAAAAGAAAGGGAAAGAGTGGAATTATCTTAATATTATGTCAAAATATATATTTTTGTATTGAAAAGTTCAATATTTTTACTTCAGCTGCCATATCTAGCCCTCTTGATTTTTTTTACCCATTACGCCACTTGCTTCAGCCAATAGATCTGGTGCAGAACAGTCTGAACTAGTGGTATCATTGGTATGTTGTGAAAAAGTCACTGGTCATTTTTCATTTAATATTAATATTGTGTAGTTTGTTGGCATTTGTATTTCTTCTGTTGATATTAATTGCAGCACCTCTGCATGGGCAATTTAAAAGGCCTCATATTACAAAACTTCTGGGGGCTCTGCCCCCTCGACCCCCATCAGGGGCCTCTAGACCCCCTCCGCTGATATTGCGTAATGCATTGTGGAGCATTACAGATTCTCAACAAGAAATGTGGCGCTTCCAAAAAAGTAATTGAGAATGGCTGATCCAGTGTATCCGTCGTCCAAACTTTGAAAATAAAATAAAATCAATTTGAGTGTTGTAAAATCTGCATGTATGTGCAGATACAAACAAAAATAGAATACTATAAATATAGTAATAGAAAAAGAATGATCTTAGAACTTTAATTTTAGAGATATTTTTCATGGATCTCTGATTACCAGCCCAGAATTCAGGAAAACAATAAGGAAATGTGATATTGTTCAGCTTAGTTCAGACAAGGCTGTATTATAACTGTGCATGCTTTATACTAGTAATAGCTATGTCATCTGAAATCAAATTTCCAGAGCAGCAATTTTCAAAAGGAGGGTAGTCGATGACATAAATTCCATTTCCCTGGTATTGACAATCGCAGAAGCGGATCCAAGTGGGCACATTTGGCCTGGGGTCCGTTGTATATTTAGAGTTGCAATAAATCGCAACTCTAATTATCATGCGCAACTTGATTTTCAACCAATCAACAGCACGCATTTGGGACTTGCGATTGATTTTTTTTACCTGCGTTTAAACGCAACTATTTCTGCAATGGACCCCTGTGCCCCCACCGTGAGAGCAAGATAAGAATGTGGCTTTCTTACACAAGTGTCCCCCCCCCTTCGAAAGTTACAGCAAATATTTATATTGAAAATATTGTCTCATACAAGAGGATCTCTTTTTTGGTTTGCTTGTTATTTAAAGTTCCTTGGGAAAATCTGCCTCACTACCCCCTTTGAGAAATCATGGATCCGTTCATGGACAATCATATGCCAGTGGATGAATTCCAGACATTGTTTTAGGCAAGTTTTGATCAGTAAATAAATAAAAACAGATAAAATGTGATCACAGGACAAACTTAAAAAAGGATAAAATTTACTTTAAAAATTGATATGCCTAGCCCCATGAAAAGATCTAATAATACCCTCCCGCATTAATGCTTCACAAGTTTCACACCAGCCAACTTCGAGCAAAACTCCCCATCAGAAATTGTCTACACACATTTTGAGGTCAATACACAATATGCCCACCACTTTTCAAAATATTGCGGATCGCTTGGATTTGCCGTCATGTTGATATGGACCGAAGTTATGCGACCAAAAGATTCGCATGCGGCATGTTGGCTGTTTGTTCGCCACATGTAAGCATCATTTGTTCGCTAACTTCAGTCCCAATAAACATTACAGCGAATCCAAGCAATCCGCGAAGTGATGTTAGATCAATGCGTTGAGATCGAAGACTAAATACAGCCGTTCCAGATATTTTGAAAAGCGGTGGTATTAACATCGAAATGTGACTGAGAGACCTGTCATGACATTTGGGAACAAATTTTGGTGATGAGGTATGCTGGTAATCGGCCGGTGCAAAACTGCATTAGCGCCACTTTTCTCTGCATAATTATTGCAGCCTCTGTAGAAAAATTGAATAGGAATCGTTTGTCACTCTGTCCAGTCACAGTTCCACACACAAAGTGCACATTTCACCATATGTGCCATGAGTGGTACAGTGTAACTTTATAGGGGCTGCGTAGCCTTTATCATTTTTTAAACTTTAGGACCCCTTCCATGTTTCACCTCCATTTTATCTCATTTACCAACATCTATCAACAACAACAAATTATAGGCCTAATTCCAAAACATTATTTGTCGGCAAGTTTTCAATTTCAGTGAATTAACGTTGTGCAGTACATGTTTCACAATTAACGCTTTGACAGTCTTGACATTACCATTAACAAATCATTCATTCATGAATTCAACGTATTCAGAGATGGTTTTTGTAAAACATTGACAATAAACATCAGGCAATATGAGCGAATTACTAATCTATTCAATGCTCGCCGAGCTAAACTCAGCCAACACAAAGCATAAGCACTCCCTATCGTCATAGCCACGTCCCGGCCAGTAGAGCAGCGGCCAGCGCCAACGGGGCAATGGCGGTGGCAGTGCAGTGGTCGTGGCAGTACACCGACATCTAACATTTTGAGACAATTTGAGAAATAAATCAAAGAAAATTGTTATAGAACTTACTGTTTAGCCTTCTACAAATGACTTTGAAGTCGCTGTCCGAATCTGACCCGTGTTCCTTTAGTTTTTGATGAATTATCGACGGACTTATCAACAGCAAAACGGCGGTCCCGGTAGATGGAGTTTTCTTTTTCAAATATTGCAATTGGCGGTTAGGCGTGCGCGCGCGCGTGTGTGCAATAGATCTTAGAGCTAGCTAGCAAGCGGCCCGGCCCTGCTTGCCAACTTCATATGGGGGGGGGGCGGGGGGGGGGGTGGAATAAAACCAAATCAGGGGTGTCTTCTTTTTCCTCTCGATTGGTTCTGGGTTGGAAAACATGATGGCGTGAGTGCCACTGTTTTTCTTGGATCTTGGAATCTATGAAAAAAGTTTTCGATCCCTTCACTTTTTTTCCTGTTCTCTCTCTTATTTTCTTTTTTATTTTCGTTTTTTTTTTCTTTTCTGTTAATCTTTCTTTTCTTCTTTGCCTTTTTACTTTTCTTGTTTTTTTCCCCTTTAGGTATATATTTTTTACTCACTCCTCTTCCCTTTTATTTTGCTTTTGTAATGATTGAAATTGAGATTTCATTCAGTAGATTTCTTTAATGTTACATTGTACTATACCCTGTATGGCGGCCGGGGAATTTTTGATAGGGGTGAGGGAGCAAGACCATGTGGATAAATCATTTCAATCAAGCAATGCCGGCCTATGGAATAGCTCTCCTCTTTATAAACGCCGTCCACAAGTGGGAAAGAATATCTAGGGTCTAAAAAATAGAATTAGAATTTTGAAAATATCATTTGTAAAAAAAAGAGAGAATTAATTCATGATTGGAAGCAGCTATAATAGCGTACAAATGGGTTCAGATGGGGCTTTTGACGTTGCAGACAGACCAAATCAGGGTTTGCGGATGGGAATTTGATAGAGGTTGGGGGACCAAGACAACCAACAGTGAATTCATTTTGAGCAAAATATGGGGCATTGCAAGAAACTTGCAATCGAAGCAATCGAACGCAAATCAATTTCAGACTCCAAAATCATGAGAGTCATACTTTTCATTGCAAACTTGCAACTGATCTATAAAAAAATCCAAATTGATATGTTCTAGATAAACTTAACGTATCATCACCTGTAAATTTGCATCTGATCGAATTTTGGGATTGATTTGAAATATCTTCTTGGAACACTCAATATATAGTTCTTTTTATAAAAAGCGGCCATAAACAAGCAAACTGATTATAAAAATAGAATAAAACTTATTAATTAAAAATTAAAACCCTTTTTATCAAAAAAGGTTTCATTGACCGATTGATTTTATTTTTGCACCCATTGCATCAGAGCGGAGTTAATATGTACAATTGTAAAATATAACAAACTTATTATATTGTATCATAACCACTGGATCAATAATATTTAAACACATATAGACCTTTTACTTAATAAGGACAAAGACAATTTAAAAGAATGCAAGAGACCATGTTTACAATCATGAGCGATTACACTTGATTTGGGGAAGCTGCTCGCATAAAAGTCACAGGTCAAATATTTAATTAACTCTAAATACCTTTTAATCTTTGATATATTTTCTTTAAATCTTCGGAATTATGTTAATGGGTAATGCAATTGGGCATATCATTCACCATTAACACAAATGGCATTCATTAGGCAAACACCACTAAGCCACTATAGCTTTACAATTATCCAACATGATTATATATACCACTAGGCACATACTACTAAGACACCATATTGATACCAATCATACCATTATAGAGGCACATACCACTGAGACACCATTGTATACCACTGAGACACCATTGGGTATATAATGGTATACCATGCAGTCATACCATTAGAGGCACATACTACTCAGACACCATTTGACACCACTGAGACACCATTGGGTATATGGTATACAATTCATCATACCAGTCATACCATTATAGAGACACATACTACTGAGACACCATTGAATACCACTGAGACACCATTGTATACCACTGAGACACCATTGGTGTATGGTATACCATTGATCATACCAATCATACCATTACAGGCACATACTACTGAGACACCACTGAATACCACTGAGACACCATTGTATACCACTGAGACACCATTGGATGTATGGTATACTATTCATCATACCAATCATACCATTACAAGCACATACCACTGAGACACCATTGAATACCACTGAGACACCATTGGGTAAATGGTATACCATTCATCATACCAATCATATCATTAGTCACATACCACTGAAACACCATTGGGTATATGGTATACCATTTACCATTAAATAAACTACCAATTACCATTAAGAACTTACCATTGAAACACCACTTAAATACCATTCGCGTACCATTTACCATTCAGATCACCATTCAACTACCATTCGGCACCATTCAAATACCATTGGCGATTTTTATAAGGGTATTCTGTTATGGTTTGCACTACAGAATGGAGATGCTTCATTTAGTATCAGGATTATTAGATAGAACATACAGTCAGATAGCTGCCATAAACAGATTTCAATGTTGGGGTCAAAATTTTACTTGCCCACCTTTTGGGGTAAGCAACTTAGCACTTTGATATTTTCACTTGCCTTGGTCAAGTGAGCATGTGGTAGACTCAAGCCTAAGCGCTCTCAAAGATTGCCAACAGTAATGTTCTAATATTGTTCAGGATAATCACAAAAAATAAATATAAAAATAAATAAATAAAAACTTCGAAAAAGGAGATGATAATCAATACTTACTAATTGGAGATTGATGAAAGATTCAAGACTTTGAAGTACGGCACCTTTGCCTCTCTCCTCTTGCGTTTGCCGATAAAAATCACAGGAAGTACACTGAAAGCTAAATTTTCTTCAATGTTGACCTGTACAAATGAAAATTGGGTTTGAGCAAAGAAGTGACCAGTGAAGGAAAGGAAAACAAAATAAGAATGGGAGCAAGGAAAATAGGAAAGAAAGATGAGGCTGAGGAAATTTCAGCATTTTCAAACTAAATGTGGAAGGTAATAAAGGGATTCACCAAGGTAATTTTAGCCAAAGTGTGAATCACCCATTAATATACAACAAAATCATTTTATATTCAAAATGCTTGTTGACCCCTGCCTGTGACCTTAAGCTTGGAATTGGAGGTGACCTTCAAATCTCTGAAGAACATCATCCCTCTTACTTTGACCCATGCTCATCATCACCTTTCACCTTGAGCGAGGTGACCCTCGTGTTAAATAAATTTGCATATAACCATGCTTCCCTGCAAGTTTGATTAAAATCCTTGAGTACAAAGTTATTCAAGTTTTGTCAGTGTTCCCATTTGAAATTCCTGCAATGCATTACTGCTACACAATAATGGTGAACAAGGCTGTGTACAGTATTCACCTGGTAGGTATGTTGAGAGTCAATTATCTCTCTTTAATGGCTTGTGCAACACAATAGTAAAAGATACAAGGGGTCTGTGTTAGTTCTACATCAGTAATCATTACTCTGAATTGGTGTATGTTTCTGTAGAATATCCTTTGCTTGTTTTGATGAGGTCCATCAACAATTGCAATTATGTTGGACAGAATTTGGTGTACGTAAGAACACTGATTTCACTTTAAATTGGAAGCATTGTTATTTTTACACCTGAAGAGGAAATATTCTCTTTCGCAGTTTTAATGCTAATTGATGCAGCTTTGTAAAAGTCTTCGCACTGCTACTGTAAGCTTGAATTGAGTATAAGACTAAAACTTACCCTGCGACATTTTCTGGTCCACTCCGGCCCCTAGGATCTTTCTATATCCTGGATTAATCTTCACAACTTTGGCCACATTGTGAAAAGGGCTCCAGGAGCTGCATCTTCAATCGTTAAATCAAAGTCTTGATCAATCTGAAAATGAAATAAGTATTTAAAAACTGTATCACACATAATACAATTGCCAGCATACAATGTTTTCATACATCACATTGTCATTAAAGTCATGCTAAATATTGCTCATTAAATAAAAAAAAAATAAAACTCATCAGTCTTTGTAACAAAAACCCTAGGTCACATGCACACAGTGCACAAATCAAGTAAAGTCTAGTGAGCTTTGACATTGACCTTTCTATTTCTAACCATTTATCACATCCCTTTAAATATTGATCACTATTGGACTAATTAACCACTGGAGAAACAATACTTATATTCGCAAAACTGTCCATGTACGCATTGAACTACAGGTATACATGTACATTGCAAATTTGCAGACAATGCCTGACTGAGATCAGCTACGGTATGCTTTCCAAACTGTAACTATAACTTCATGGCTGCGCAATCGATGGGGATTCTTCACCTTGTCACGAACCACGTAACAGCTAATAAAAGTGAATCCCAACTTATACTCAATAGCAAGTTCTGATTGGCCAATACACTTTGCCAAATGTTGCAGATTACAAAAAAGAGAATGAAAAAAAACCTAAATCGGGGGGGGGGGATAGATGGGGAAATTAATATCCCCCCAAGGCCCAAGATTGACATTCGTGGAAAGAAGACACATCCCAACTTAATCTTTCCAATCGGATTTCAGAACAACTTTTTCACTAATCATAGAATTATGACAACTAAGATGCAATTGAATTTTTAACGCTGTCGTCACTGGGGCAGAACAAGCGATCCTATAATCTTGCACTGTGTTCTCAAGCAAGAAAGACAATAATTTTTCGAAATTTCTAACCGTCCAAAAATGCTTTGTAAATAGGCCTACATTTAAATTTAAAATGAGTTTTTTTTTTTCATAATGCGAATCCACTGCACTATTGTAGTAATCAAGTTATTTTACCATTCCCAAAAGCTGTAGATATTTGTCAAGAATTTCTGCTGTGCTTGGTCGCAGGTTTCCTCTAGTCCACTCATATCCCGGTACCAAGATTCGTCACATTACCAATAATGTTGTCAGTAAATGAGTTATGTTGCATCCAGTAGGTGTCTTCTTCGTGCTCATCTTCTGCAACATTAAACGGTGATAAACATGAATTAAAGAGCAAGAATAGCAACATTCATTATTACACAAGTTATCTGACTATTCTATAGAGAACTGATGGAATAAGTGGATAAATTGTACAAATTCTCAATAAAAAAATTCCCTTGAGCAGTGTGGCATTTACATGAAGTCAACCTAATTCCTGTATCTCAGATTCAAAATTAGTTTCTGATCATTTACAAACTGTACCGTACATACATCTGCAATAACTCATAGCAAGAATCCCCCCCCCCCTTCCTGGAGCTACAATGTAACGTTTAGATCTACTATTTGCATGTAGGCCTGTCCTTGCTAAGCCTAGGCTATGGACTAGGCTGGCCTATAATAAAGGACTATTGGGCTAGCTAGGGCCTAGGCCAGGATTTAGATCTAGCCTAGGTTTCGACCGGGCCTGGTCACACCGCCCGAGCGTTGTTGGAGCGGTCGTGGAGCGGTAGGGAGAGGGGGTCGAATTTTGCTCACAAAATTGGGGTAAAAATAAAAAACAAAAATCGAAAACAAAATAAAAACAATCGAAAATGGTGAACGGGAGCGAGCGGCGATCATTTTTCTCTCTCCGCTCCACGACCCCGTCCACGACCGCTTCAACAACGCTCAGGCTGTGTGACCATGCCTTAAACCTAGATTTCAATGGGGTTTAACATAGGCCTACACATATGTAGATTTACAAAATAAAATAAAGTTGACTATATCTAGCCAGGCTTACATACACCTAGGCTACAGTAATGCGCTAATTGAGACCGGCCTGGTCCAAGCTCGTACCGGACCCCGGTACGGTACCTCGCACATATCACATCCGCATTTTGTTGCATTTTTGTTTTGAAATCGGCAGCGAATTATTTATGTGTGAGGAAATTCATCATAGTTCATGTTGACTCTAAATTAAATCACCAATTTTGAGACTGATAGAAGCATGGAAAGAAGTGAAACTTTGTGCAAAGTAAGAATATAAGTTTTGATTTGGCGACCACCATCATTCATATAGAGTTACGTGTACATGCACACACGATAAAAGCACTGCAACAACGGTAACGATGCATTGGTAATTCAGATAATTCATTAATATTTACTCGAAATCAATCACTGAATTTACCTCAAAAGATTGGAACTAAATGTGGGAAGTCCCACTCCTGAAGCAGGTTTGTCACACCCAAATCTTCCATTTTCTAAAAGGGAGATTAAACACGATTTTTCCAGTGCACTGCAGCGTTCTCCGGGTCGATCAGACTCAACGTTATCTTCCGACAACTGCGCACGCGTACGCATGCGCTTTACGTCATGTGCCGATCTCTTCATTGTAGTTGTAGAACTCTTGAACAACCCTTTTGTCTACGGACCTTAAACAGGTCCATTCGCCGTGTTTTATATAGATAATTATCAAAGCTTAAACATGTGCTGTTCAAAAAATTATACAGCACCTCTTATACAGCGATATTTTGTACAGCGTTTTTACTGTGTAAGCTTTAAAATGGTAGGTCATTTGTCTATTGTATTTGTGATTAAGTTATGATAAATCATCGATAAATCTCGGTTTCGTTTTTTTGTGGGACGCACTGTATATACACTTTCTTTGCCAAACAGGTATAATTCAATTAACAAATGTAAAGAAAAATGTGATCTAGGGTTGAATGATTATTCCTACATGTAAGCCCATCTTGTTCATTTCCAATCTTTTCACAGTATTTAAGATATAAATTCAGCCGATGATTTAAAACAGCTGTGAATAGTTTATCCAGACAACTCAATAAAATGATGCCTCTATAATTTTTGGATCTTCGGGTTTCCCCTTTTTCTTGTAAATTGGCCGTATTAAAGATGTTAAATCAATAGTCCAAGTCCACTTTCAAACACAATATTAAATAATCCAAGAATAAAATGATTCAGAGAATTAGTGGATCTCTTCAAAAATCATTCGGTAGCAATTCTTCCCAATGCGCGTTACCGTTTATTTTTTATGTATTATTTTTTTCAACTGAGTGATTGCCTTATCTCTGTCAATTGGTTTCTTTAAAATTGCATCAATTGTTGGCGAGTCAATGATTATCGCCGTTTCTTTCTTTGTGATCTTTATTCAAATTTCTGAAATGTTCAGAAAATGTTTCAATCTCATTATTTCTAAGCGCTCCTTTCGACGAACGAGATGAATTGATAAGTGTCCAATATTCACGAGGTTGTTTCTTTTTCAAACTTTTTAAAGGGTTGGTCCAGGCTGAAAGTATTTATAGCTTAATAAATAGAGTATAATTCATTGGGTAAAATGCCGAAAATTTCATTAAAATCCGATAACAAATAACAAAGTTATTGAATTTTAAAGTTTGGCAATATTTTGTGAAAACAGTAGTCATGAATGTTCATAAGGTGGGCTGATGATGTCACATCTCCACTTGTTCTTTTGTTTTTTTTATTATATGGAATTAGGTTTATTCAAATTTTTCCCTCCAAGAACTAGAATAATGGATTGACAAGTGAATTAGTGCATTAGATATTTATTGCTGTAATTATTTCATTATATGGAAGGTATATTATTCCCACAAATATGAAGAAAATTAATAAACCTAATTTCATATAATAAAATACAAAAGAAGAAGTGGACATTTGACATCATCAGCCCACCTAATAAATATTCATGATGACTCTTTTCACAAAATATTGCTAAACTTTAAAGTTCAATAACTTTATTATTTGTTATTTGATTTCGATGAAGTTATCGCATTTTGCTCAGTGAATTCTGCTCTATGTATTAAGATATAAATATTTTCACCCACCCCAGACCAACCCTTTAATTCTATCCTAACTATGATTTGGCTAATCTTGTGTGTCCTTCCGTTTATTTGACGGCGTTTTTCTTCGTGGTTTACCACTCAATCGAGCTGGATTTTTTTTTAAACATGGTTAAATTGTTCGCAGATTGTCATGAGGGGGTAGTTTGTGGTATTTTGGTCGCATTACTTAAATTTTTACATTTCGTAACTTTTTTGCATTTTTTTCGCAGCCCTGTGTATAGCTTCGAAGTTCCCAGTCCCTTTTACCTCTCTCGGGTCAGCGAAATACAAAGCATGCACGCAATCATGCCGACCGTCGTATACCGTCGAGTATATATGGTACGGTATGCGTTGTCTGCATGCATGTGCTGCATGCTATAATATACGTAAAAAGGGTGCCGGGTAAAAAATGGCAGAGTAGACTGTGGGATGGTCGCTAAAATTGTGACTTTCCGTGGGGCGGCAAATACAACCACGGTTCTTGGACATGATAATATGTAAAATATTATGAGTGAATACATGCACAATGTTGCCATCGGTAAATTTTGCTCCTGACCTCAAAATTAAAATAATAATATGCAAAATCGTACCATTGATTCGACTGGAAATTCCGCCATTCACCCCATGTGTTAAGGACTTCCGTGAACGCGCGCGAGCGCGTACAATGCATGTAACCTCGTTTGCGCTTTTTTTTTATTTGTACATGATATACGTTTAATACAGAATGTATGATGGCGGATAAGATGTCGTCGTCTTTGTCGTGTTTTGACAGCGAAAATGACGATTTATCACAAGCAAATATATGTTTTATGCACGTCTTACCCAAGGAAAGAGGGCCAGTAAATTCCTTTCAAGTAAAGAGCTAGAACAAATTTAAGCCTTTGCTGCATTCGTTGATGTAGACTACCTGGGACTTCAGAATAAAAATAGCTATTCGTGCAGCAGAGAAGTTTGCGATTGACTTGCATGCAGCCCGGCCCCGGGAGACCAGCCCGACGTCCGACCAGCATTTCAGCAAGATCCGAATGGATCGAAATAAATATAGATGTAGGCCTACCGCGTTTACATCTTGCCCAGGGCCAGGTCAAACATCGTTCGTATCACCAGCGTTGAGCAATCAAGCGATCGAAGGTAATTTGTTTTCACTTTGTGCTCTTGCATTTCACTCTCTGCAAAAGTGAAGCAGTGCAAACTTTGATGATTTTTGTATAGGTCTACATCTAGATTTCTTAATTGAGTCGATGAATAATGTGACTCATGACTTACTTCGTCTTCTATTCATAGGCTTGTAAATGTGGCGGTGAAGTAAGTCATGACATGAGTCACATTATATATCGATTCAATTAAGACCTATACAAAAATCATCAAAGCTTGAGTTGTACTGCTTCACTTTTGCAGAGAATGAAATGCAAAAGCACAAAGTGAAACAATTTTGGCATGGACAAAGATCGCTATAACAAGGATCACCATCTCAAAATCATCCTCTGTATCTTTTTCACCTTCGATAGCTTGATTGCTGGAATGCTGGTGATACGAACGATGTTTGACCTGGCTCTGAGCAAGATGTAACGCGTTACATCTATAACGTTAGTTTGATCCATTCGGATCTTGCTGCAATGCTGGTCGGGCTGGGCAGGAGCGTAACGGGTCGGTGGCCAGGAGGGGCAAGAGCAAAAAAAATCCGGTCTTATCAGGAGCAGATCCATGATTTTCCAAAAGGGGACAAATTTTTCAGAGGAAAGTTTTGACCAGCCCCCCCCCAAAAAAAAAAGTTTTTCAACCAATTGACAAGCAAAAGAAAAAAAATAAACGTTTTCACCCACAAATAAAGTACATTTTGTACACGAAAAAAAGGGTCTTTAAACGTCAAAAGAGGGGGCACACCTTTGTTTTAATGGCATATTTACATTACAAATTTTAGTACTTTGCTTCTCAAAAGGGGGGGGGGGGAAGGCAATGACGTCATGAGGCAACATTTTGAGTGGCGATAAGGTGTATCGGGTAAAAAAAACAATGCGAGTGAGCAAAAATTATACATTTTTATTACAAAAATCCAATTTTAGATTTGGACGTAATGTTAAAGAAGATAACATATTTTTCACCCTTCTCTCTTTCCTTTTCCTTTTTTTTTCTTGGTCTGTACGCCACGGTAAACAAGATTTTGTTTATGATTTTGTATGCTTATTTTAAAAAAAATAAAATCACCTTTTCATGACAATCTATCTGTTCTTCTGTCTTTCCTTTTCCAGTTCCTTTTTTCCCCTTTCCCTTTCATTCTCCCCCTTTTCTTTTTTCCCCTTTCATTCTCCCCCTTTCCTCTTTTCCCCTTTAGGTTCCCGGTGAACTCCGCCAGGGGGATAGCTTGCCCCCCCCCCCTGCACTGTTAATCCACTGCTCCCTGGGCCGGGTTGCATGCAAGTCAATAGCAAACTTCTCTGCTGCACGAATAGCTATTTTTATTCTTAAGTTCCAGGTAGTCTACAACAACAAATGCATCAAAGGCTTAAATTTGTTCTAGCTCTTTACTTGAAAGGAATTTACTGGCCCTCTTTCCTTGGGTAAGACGAGTATGTAGCATATATTTGCTAGTGATAAATCGTCATTTTCGCTGTCAAAACACGACGAAGACGACGACATCTTATCCGCCATCGTATATTCTGTATATAACGTATATCATGTACAGCGAATAAAAAAAAAATAAAACGCGAACGAGGTTACATGCATTGTGCACGCTTGCGCGCGTTCGCGGAAGTCCTTAACACACGGGGTGAATGGCGGAATTTCCAGTCGAATCAATGGTACGATTTTGCATATTATTATTTTAATTTTGAGGTCAGGAGCAGAATTTACCGATGGCAACATTGTGCATGTATTCACTCATAATATTTTACATATTATCATGTCCAAGAACCGTGGTTGTATTTGCCGCCCCACGGAAATGAAAAACTAGAGACATTTTCCTTGTCCATCCCACAGTCTAGAGGTAATAATGGCCAAGGGAGAAATGGTGGAGGTAAAAAACGGCAGAAATGAATATGGCAAAGGTAAAATTGGCAGTGGTAAAAAGAACCCTTTCGGTTAATATCAGTCATTGAACTTGAATTGATTCCTCTCGACGAAATGCGTATTAAGAACTGATTAGATATTACATGAAAATGGATTTTCCCCCCATCATCGTTAATATGATTAAGCTCAAACATTTTCATGCCAAAATGATTTCAACTAGTGATTGATGAAAGGATTTATCTTGGCCAGTTCGTATAGTAGAAAAGCATACAGCATCCCATACATAACCAACAAATTTAATGTAAACACCAATGTGCCCTACCATTAGCACACTAAAATAGACAAGTTCGGGATTTCTTTGAACCACTTGCATAAGTCTTGGATAACATAAAAACAACAAAACGCTCATTAAAGTAATTTTTATATTTCAACGTTATAATGGATCTGAATAGATATTGATATGATATGCATGTAATTTAATGTAAATCATATAATGATAACAACTAGTGTTCAGTTTTTCAGAGTAATACCTCATTACACCTAGTCCAAGTGGGTGTCAGGTTCCTAAACTATTTTCTATGGTAACGGTTACCGCATAAGTTTTAAAATGCGTAGCGAATTAGCGATTTGTTTCTTAGGTACCATTTTACCTTTGCCATTATTACACCGAGCCTAAAGAACATACCGTAATCGGCCAATGTCCTCAGTACAGTGAGCATGAGTACGACTTTCTGACAAACCTATTTATTTATTTTATTGTGAATGATTCTGCAGTGAAGCCCCTATTATGTTTGGCTGATGTAATACAGTACAAAATTTTTCTTCAATTTTGTATGGGGAAGGGTTCAAATTCAGAGGTTTTAACAGTTAGATCTATACTTAGATTACAGACCTATCCAAGAGAACTTAACGTTACTTATAAGACTCTAGATCTACAAATCTATAGCCTAGCTCTAGGATACTACATGGAAGCCATACCAATCTTATTTTTTATAACAATAAACATCTAAAACCTTCTCTCTTTCTCTCTCTCGCTCTATCTGCAGTGCGCATAAGAAAGTTTACACTTAGAAAAAATCCTGTAAAATTATGCATTTGTAATATCCTGCTGATTTTTTCGACGCTTTCACATTATAGAGATCCATTTAAGCAAATTTCGATATAACTGTAAAAAATATTTCCGCTTGAGTGAGCACCATTTACTTTTGAAAAGTTAGTGCAAATGATTTGCGCAGAACTTTGAAATAGTTATGCGAATAAAAGTAGACTTTAATCATCAAGAAAACATGGAATAACATTGTTCATCATTGTACGTTAGTTATACTTATTGTAGATATGTTATTCATGGCTACAGGGGCCCTGTTAACAAGCTGTGCTTCACTGGGGTCCCAAACCTAATCAAATATTTGATGTCTTGCTTTATACCATTACTATGAATGTGTTTGATTTTGGTTTGAATAAAATATACTATACTATTTAGCCAGTAAAATTCAATTAAAGATATCTTTTACCTTTTTAACTTGTTTCCTTGCTCAAAACACTTCGGAGACTGCATTGCGCCCCACCCCGCTCCCCCACACACCGAGGCCATCGTGATGATATTTGATTTACACTGAGCTGTTGTTTACATGAAAAGGCTTAGGGTTGACTTTCATTTTGTTAATCACTGTCAAGCTTGGGAAAAGTATGGAGAAACGAGTCTTGAATAAAAAGTGAAATGTAAACCCATTTTAAATGATAAAAAAGTAGTGAAAAAAGGTGCTGGAGATGTCTGATATACACTTTTCTTCCGATTCAGTTATGTCCTCAGATCCAGCTGGCACAAAAAGGGTAAAGGTGGTGCTTACTAAGTGTTACAATTTCAGTTTGGGTGGCAAAAAAATTTTACAAAAGCTTGAATGTATTCGTTTTATTTCAATTGACTAAAAGGGCAAGGAAAATGCATGAAAAATGTCTCGCAGGGTAAGTTTTATTTCGCCCTGTCCCCTTGACACAGCGTGAAAAACAAGCCTTTCTGTGCAGATTTCTGCGAGCTTTCTCAAAAATGGACAGTGTTCACACTTAGTGTAACATTCTGTCAAAACTTTTACTTTCAGTGGATAGATGAGACCCAAACCCAAGAATATATGTGAAAAAATAGCCACATGTTGTAGATTTTTCAATTCCTTAAAATATACGTTTTTTAAACCAGAATACAGTTGAGCAATCTTTTAGGGAAGTTGGGAGTTAATTATATTTTTTATACTGACTAAAGCTAGTGAAATTAAAAAAAGTCTCACTTTCGGAACATGGAAATTATCTTTCTGTCGAGTAGCGTATGAATGAACATTTGAATTGAGTGAAAACATATTGCAATATTTCAATGGCAAACTTTTATTTTTAACTGAGTACATAAAGATGAGAGTATTTAAAGTAATTTATTTGTTGTACATGTAGAGTGAAATTATTATTATTGTTTTTGAAAAGGGGTTTACCAACACTTTGCATATGGGACTTTATTAATCGGATTTATTTTTTCTTTAGGATACATAGTTTTAGAAGGCGTGATTTGTATGTATTACCCCGAATATAGCTACAATAATTCAGATGTGGCAAGATAAGGCTACTTTATAAAGTTTAAAACATTAGAAGGTAATATGAATTTCAATTTATATAATATACCAACATGTTTAGATAGAGATTTACAAACTTCTGATAGGTGTATGCTCCAATCCATGATCTCATTAAAAGTAACTCCAAGAAATTTATATTCTTCAATTTAAAAATTACAAGACTATCAATTATAATATGTGGTAGGTCATGGGGCATTCTCTTTTTTTGTTTTGGCTATATTCAGAGATAATTTATTTGCTTTGAACCATGTAGAGACTTTTGCTATTTTCCTGTTTACCGACAAGACAAGTCTTTTAATGTTATTGTTACTCATATGTGCACAAGTGTCGTCAGCAAACATGGAAAACTTGAGAAGAGAAGAAGATTTAGTCATATCATTGACCTATATATAAGGAACAAGAGAGGGCACAAGACAGATCTTTGAGGGACACCACGATTGAGATGCTGTATTGAGGATGTGACACCATTGACCATCACATATTGACTTCTGTGAGACAGATAATCTATAAATCATTTGAGGGCAAGACCTCTAACACCACAAGAGTCAAGTTTTTAGCAGTATGTGATGGCCAATGGTGTCAAATGCCTCTGACAAGTCCATAAAAAGTCCCATGCAAAGATTGTCATTTTCAAGTTCATTTTGAACATAAGTGCATTAATAAGAGACAGCTAATGAAGCCACATTGAGCATCAGCTTAAAAATATTTATCTGTAAAAATGTATATAAACGTTCATGAATTTTTTTCCAGAATCTTTGAAAATAGAGGAAGGATAGCAATTGGTCTATAATAAGTTACATCGTTTGCATTTCCTTTTTTTGGAAAACTGGCACTACGTTGGAAAATGTCAGATGATAAGGCACAATTCCTGTAGAAATTGATGCATTAAATATGAAACATAGTGGTTCAATGGAATAATGAATAGATTTCTTTAAAACTGATGGAACTATATCATTGGGGCCACTTGCTTTTGAAGGATTAAAGGAAAGGACAATTTTTAATATTTCATTTGGAGAAGTAGGTCTGGAAAACAAAGAGTTTGGTGATTTGTTTCCGCTTAAGAATGAATCATACGACAAGCCCACAAGAGGAATTTTGCCAGCATTATTCTTACTGATATAAAAAAGAATAAGAATTAAAGTGCCCTACTTTATCTTTTGATGAATTTTACTTCTAATCATTGCAATACATAACTGAAGGTAACTTCTTAAAGCGTTTATTACCCAGTATATTATTTATGTTATTCTAAATATTGCGTGTATTCCTCTAATTAAAAAGTTTAGAATAATATTCAGATGTAGCACTGCGTAATAAGTTTATCAATTTGTTTTTGTAGTTAATTTTACTTTTCTTTTGCTTGTCAGAATATTTGTTCAGTAACTTTTTACACATTTTATTCTTCTTATTTATGGATTTCTTGATGCCATTTGATAGCCATGATTTCCTAAAAGTAACTTTCGCTTTTGATTTTCAATCCATTCTGGAAAACATTCATTATGAATTGAGTGGAAGATTGACAAAAAAATATCGTAACAATTATAAGCATCATCAGTACTATATACATGACTCCAATCAAGTCAAAATATCCACCAGAGCCCACCAAGTTAATTTTTGCTGTTTATTTGTTTCCTCACTGTCCTACCATATGTTGCGTTGTTGTGTACTGGCCTAGAAGATTACGATTTGTTCTTGTAAGGTCCTCATGCACTTATACTGATTCAACCATTCTTTAGTTTCTATCTATTTTAATGAGTGACTGTCGATGTTGGAAGGAAGTCAGCTTCACGATGATCGGTCTAGGATTGACGTCTTTTGATGTAGCTGCACCATCTTGGTTGGTAGATATTAATCGCCGTCTTACCCGATGACATCTGTCGATGTGCTCAGATTTCAGATCATAGCCCAATCTATCTCTTGCTAACTTACAAACGGAAGCAGTACACATCTCTGTAGTTTCATTTGAGGTTCTTATACATCGAAAATCATGACACAGTTCCTTCTCGAGTACTGCTTCTGGTCATTTAGGGCCATTTGCAATTTCTTTATGCCTTCATTTTGACATTCTGCCTGCGCTCTGAGATTCCTTATTTCATGCTCTACTCTATCCACTTGATTTTCAGGTTCATGAATCTTTCCTTCTTGTTATTCTACTCTATCTATAAGCTTCTCACACCCCCGTGTTGGTCTCTTTCATTTTCCCCTCCCTCTCATTGTTCTCACTGTCAGTCTGACTCATTTTCCCCATCGCTGTTTTTGTCTCACTTACCCCCCCCCCCCTTCTCTTACTCTCGCTTCTTTTCGACATTCCGCTGTACTTATGATTGAGCAAGCTTTAATTAAAAAAAAGGACAAACAACTGCAGTCCAATGTACATTGTAAGGTACATGTGCAAAGTACTTACCTATTTACTTCTAACCAAATACATATAATGATAAAATTTTTATATCACAGTAATTGCATCTTGACTGCTCATAAATGCGTCGTGTTCTAATACATTTTTCCATTTTATAGTTATATTTGTATTTCACTCTGTAATGATTATTGAGGTTCGTCCTCCTCTTCAACCCAAGGTGTTTAATAATTAAACCTCCTATCTATATTATTAAAACTAAAGAGAAGTCTGATATGAATCAGGAGGTCATGCGGGGTTAAAACCATTGAAAGACTTTTCTGAAAAAAAAATACTGACATAATACATGTTAAGACCCAAGATAGCTACAGTAGCTACCTTAAACATGTTAAATAGCAAGGGAGTTTCCATTTAAATTATGTGGAACTTGTACATAAATATTTGTTTAGAGAGCGATGTTGGCTCAGTCGGTAACGTGTCTGCCCGTCGAACCAAAGATCATGGGTTCGAGTCCACCCCAGGCGGATGACTGAAGTCAGTGCATTGTGTGTAAACGTCTCTCCCGTGTTTCATAGATGCAGGCTATGTTACAATGGAAAACACTCCGTCCCACGGATAGGACGTTAAATGGAGGCCCCGTGTAGAGGAGAGTCACCAGCTTTGCACGTTAAGAACCTGCTGCACTATTCGTATAATAGTAGGGGGAATACCCGGTGTAGTGGTCCACCTGCATCCCCCCCCCCCCCCCAATCAGTTATATCGGGAGGAAAGACCTGTGGGTCATAGTGATTCAGTTCGCTTTTCGCCTCCCAGGCACAGGTGACGCCAAACAAATAATTATAATAATAATAATAGTTTAGATCTAAATTTTCAACACATAATCTATGTTCGTTCTGTGGTAAGTAAAGAAATACATGTATGAGCACATATTCTTCACCTGTGAATACATAAAAACTTTGTGGAGAGACTGTGGTTATTTATTTAAATTACGTCAAACTGAAAATGTTAATTGGAAGGACATTCATATTGGAGTTAAGGCTTTTGATATAGGGAAGGAACAATGACCAAATAATATTATTTTTCTAATTAAATTTGTGATCTCTGAGCATATTAAAGCTAAAAGAAGACCCCCAACCTATCAAGAGATTAGGAAAAACATATTGGAAAACGAAAAGGAGGGGGAAAATAGCAGAGACATGTGAACAATTATCCGGTCACCTGAAGAAATGGGAATTTTTTTTACACTACATGACGACGAGGCATTCTGAATCCATATATTTTTGGGGAATAAACTAATGACCTGAACTTGTTTTCAAGACAGTTGCAATGATATTTATGCGGAAAGATAAACGCATTCGATCTTATGGATGTGTGTGTGTGTATGTGAAGGTGGCGGGTGCGTGAGCATGTATTGGGTGTGGTGGGGGTGGGATGTGAGTGTGTGGAAAGGTCCGATGATTATAAATATTAAGTCTTCTCTCATAAATCTTACTAGTAGTACTTCAATCATTTACATGATTCAATAATAATTTGTTTGATTTTAGGTTCTACTGTTCTTCAGTAAGACATATATATCATGTATGCGTATACATGTAAGAGAAACAAATATATATTTTACTTAAAAAATAAACAATTATGGAATCAATCTTGTTAGAAAAAATGTATATCAGATATTTTGAGAACAAACTGAAATGATTTAACATTCATAACATTTTTTACTTAATTACTTCAGTAGACGGACATTTAACCTGCCCGAAACATCGAGTCTGTCTACCGCTTCTGCTCATCATCTCTACTCTGCCGACTCAAGCCAGCATCTCCTCATCCGCCCTACTACTCAAGCTGTTTCAATTCATAATTTCTTCTGGTTTACAGTCCTTTCAGGAATAAATTCAAGAAAGATTATTCTCAAATTTCCACTTTCTCGCCTATCATTTTTTTTCTTCTATCCACTGTTTCTATAATACTCCACGTGGTGCACCGTAAACCACATCAGCGAATGCACATGGCAAAATGCAGACCTTCAAACAACATCTGACCATAATTGTACGTTCGAACCAAGCTTTGTAATTATGGTGTAATTTGATTTGATATCGCTTTCTAAATTATGATCATGAATGTAATATTTTACTATGTTCAATTTTATTTGATGAGAGAAGAGAATAAAAGATTATAAAAAAAGTCACAGCTCTGCGCTGCTGATCATCTCAATTTTATTATCATTTTTCGTTAAAATGCATAAAATTCTAATGATTGGCGGTGATCTAAGACAGTAAAAGATAATTTTACAGTGATGTTTCATCGCGTACGCCGCCCGTCCGTAAGCTACAGTTCATCAACACCAACACCAAACCTGAAATCACGATTTTCCCAATCCCGGGGTTTAGTGTTACTGAATGGGGAAATTGCACGTAGATCGTCAACACCAACCACAGTGGTGGGTTCAGCAGCCGACATTCAACACAAGCCTTCAACACGAACTGCCGGAAATACATTATATTTTCGTCGGTCAATCCCTACGCCAGCCTGATTTCAAGTACAGTGTTATGGCCGGTGTTGGAGTTGTCACAACACCAACACAAAATTTTAACACCGTATTTGAAATCATCCGCTATCTTTTCTCAGCTTCGTCTCGAAAAAATAGCTACATCTAGCTCGCCTCGTAAGTGATAGTTTGCCCATCAACTTCGCCAACGATGATAAATTGCTTTATTATGTTACATTGTTATATTTTTTTCATCGAATGACGTTTTTTAAAGTTTGGTACTCAATGCCTGTTACATAAATTTGCATATTATTCATAATAAAAATATTTCTTTTTTAATACTGGCTCGTAGTTTGTGGTAAAGAATGTGCGTGCCGAATATCGATGCATTGCGAGGACCGCGTGACTGAGATCAGAAGGGGGCCATCATGCCCTCATACATCTCAAATAGCCCAGTCCTTTTAGGGTGAACGAATTAGTCAATGCGAACGGGGTGAGAGATTTTAGCCGAGTCTTGTTTTGGTTTTAGTCATGCCGTGGTTAGAATACACATATATGATATTATAGCCCTGTGGTAAGAACATTATGCATTAATGTAACGATTTTACAGCTGGAATTATTTTTTTCCACCGTCTAGCGTCTCTAAAATATATTTCTGAAAATTTCGAAAAGTAAGTCTATGTGATGTGAATGTAGAATTATCATTTGGTTGATTTCAGAGTGAAGGTTTATCTTAAGATATTTTTAACTTTGATTGCTTCTTTTCACTTCAAGGAATTCGAATGGGGTTAAGACTCAAATTGCCTACTTATATGTAGGCTCGTTTGTAAATATTCAAACTTCATAAGATAAAGATAGTAAGTTTTGCCTTATCAAGATAATTATCTAGAGGTTGGCAGCATGATGCATTTCCATGTTTACACAGTAATTGTGAAATAAACTAATGGGCAAGATCACCCTTGGACCTTGAATTTTTTTTATAAGCCTATATCAATTCAATTATCTTTTCATAGAATGTTGGCACCACTTGTTGTTAGATTTTTTTAACGCACCGTGCAAAAGAATAGGTGTTGATAATGATATGCTGAAAGACAAGACGTACTTGTGTCATCCATTCTTTAAACGTTTAAATAATGATAAAATATTGATTAACCATCACTTTAAGAGTAGCATCATCTGTGGTGAAGAGGAATGACTCTGAAGGAAAAGCAGATATCGGGTAAGCATGTATGTCTTAAGTCTATTGCTATTTGTATCTTGAATTAAATAGCATTAAATGGCTTGGTGTAGGATACTAATTTAACTAATTTCCCTATTTTTGAACGATATTCTCCCTGACTGAATTACTTTTTCATATTTTCAAGGCTTCACATGATCCATTTGATAATTTACAAACCTGTGTTTGCACGAATTAGTGCATACACTTGCGTGTCTTCACATATTTGCTACATGGTCACGCATAAATCGAGACCAAAAATTCAAATTTGATGAAAAGGGGATTTAAGCCTTTTACAACTAATCTCTTCATGTTTTTTCCTCCCTCATCATTTTCTTTGTATTTTCTCAATCAGTTCCTTTCAATTTGAAGCACCCCTATCTCTTGCCAATTTATACACTCTAAAAATAAAGAGCTAACTTAGCTCTTAAAGAGCGTGTATAGTGACTGCACTTCGGAACTAGACAAATCAGCACTCCGAAGTGCAGTCACTATACACGCTCTTTAAGAGCTAAATTAGCACTTCATTTTTTTAAGAGTGTATTTTGCGTATTTCTTCCCTCATTTTTACACCGTCAAACAAGCCATCTCGTTTCGACCTCTCCATCCCATGGCTCACCACTTTCCCTTATCCCCTATCTCTCACCTCTTTCATTTCTCTTTTTCTTTCTGTCATGCTGTCGTTATGCTATACTCTCTCAACCCTCAAGCCAGCCGCACATAAGGACTTAATCATAATACATTGAATTGTGTGTTTATTTTCACATATTTTTTTTATGGGGTGTCAGATATTCGTGACGGGAAATCACGCTTTAAGTGCATATTTTGGTTATAATATCCCGTCAGGCATAATTCTAGCCATATTTTAATACAACTTTATTTTATCAAAATGTGCAGTTACACAAATATACCGTAACAGGGTTACGCCATATTTTGCTAATTTGCACATTTTGGAAGTTTGAAAAAATTTACCTTAATTACGGGGGGGGGGGGGGGGCAGGTACAAAGACAGAGAAACGTAGTTTTGGAAAAGGACACCATTATAAATTGAGTCCCACAAAATTGATCGCCAGATTTAGCTGGCATTGGGGGCACCATAAAAAAAAAATTGAGGCACCTAGTGAGAGCGCGAAGCGCGCTCAGTTACCAGGTATACTTACCTAAAATATACATTCTAATTAGACATTCACACCTAGAAACGGACATTGTAAGCAAATTTTTTTATCATGTTACATGCATGTCTCGCTAAACAAACAATACTTGCATAAAGTACAAGTTGATATTTTTTATATATTTACCACAAACAGGGACATTTAATAGACTACATTTTAGGAATCAATCAAGACTATCCATATATCTCATCATATTCATCTAATGCGAGTGCCAAGCACTTGCTGATTTTGTTAGAATTATATCTAAACACAGGAAGCGCTTGTAGTAATTGTATTCATGATTATCATGCTAGTCTCACTAATGAAATATTGAGAGCGCGAAGCGCGAGCTGAAAACTTTTGAATATTCAGATCAGAAAAGGGGATATTTCGAGGACTATTTTGTAAGAAATCCATTAAGAGTAAACATATCTCACCATAGTCATCTAATGCGAGAGCCGAGAGCTTGCTGATTCGGTTAGAATATACATTTAAACACATGAAGTACTGCAGTCATTGCAATCATGATTATCATGCGCATCCACTAATGAAATAATGCGAGGGTGAAGCGCGAGCTGAAAATTTAGGAAAATCAGACTCCCTGAAGGAATTCACTAAGGCCATACGTATGGCATTAACCAAATGATGCGAGCGCGAAGCACGAGCTGAAAAATTTTGATATTCAGATCAGAAAAAAGGACATTTAAGGAATGATTTTAGGAATTCATGACGAGCAAAAATATCTCACCAATCCTATAATGCAAACGTAAGCACGGACAGGAAATATTTTGTATTAAGTCCTTAAAATGGTTCGATCGTTTTAAGTAGTCTTAAAAATAAAACATATGTAACAACATAAAATAATAATAGCTCGAGTGTGAGGATACCAGTGTTGTAGTCAAGGCTCAAACCTCCAAGGCCAAGGCCAAGGCTTCAATAATCAAGGCTGAAGCCAATGCATGGAAACCCAAGGCCAAGGCCAACAAGGGCGCCGGAAGCCGGGGGGCAGGGGGGGGGCACTTGCCCCCCAAAGAAAATTTTTGGGGGCAAAACGAGATTTTGCCCCCCCCCCAATTTCCCCCTAAAAGTAGAAAAATGATATTAGTTAAGGACAAAAGTAAACGATGAAGGCACTTTTCTGCCTAAGAATTGTCATTTCTTTTGTCAAAAATGAAAAAAAATTCGCCCCTGACGGGGCAATATACACATCATAGTAAGCCTTGCGTCTTTTGACGAACATGTCCCTCTGTAAAACATACCTTTGATAAGCCCCTTTTCCATCTTATCACAGTGTGATAAACAAGACATTCCGCTGAAAGACCTTTGAAAGACCATGAATTTTGGTTGATCTTTCAGAGGTCTCTCAATGAACCTACAATGGTCTTTGAGGTCTTACGCGAGTCCTGACCAATCTTTCAGTGGTCTTCGTGGTCTTCATGGGCTCCAAAACTTCTTGAAACGGTTCAAAACAGTCTTACAACGGTCTTACAGGAAAATTGTCTTTCAGTGGTCTTTCAGCAGTCTCTCAAGATTTTTGCGGAGATCACTGTAAGACTCATGAGAGATCATTGAAAGATCATTGAAAGACCATTGAAAGACCAGGCAAAGTCCATGGAAAGAATTCTGAAAGATCACTTATTGCATAAAAAAATCTCTGAAAGACCATTGAAAGATCTCGAGAGGACTAGTCTAAGACCAGTACGACAAGAAATATCCAACTAGTCTTTCAGAGTTCTTTGAGGGGTCTTTCTGAGCCATTCCACAGAGTCGACAAATTTCATTGATCTTGAAGACCGCGCTGTAAGACCTCACCAATCTTTCAATGGTCTCCGTTCTGTGGAATGGGGGCCTATTAGTATTAATGAATACATTTCAGACTAAAACCGAATGGCAAATTTGCATGCTGTGTCGGCTAACAAACGCGCGGTCGCCCAGAAACGCTCAGACCGGGGTGGTGTTTCATAAATATTTTCGTCCGACAAGTTGTAAGATCTGACAACTTTCCTGTATTCTGATTGGTTGAGAAGCATTGTTACCATAGTAACTGTCGGATAAAACGTCCTACAAGTCCTTTCATGAAACGCTCCCGGACCTGGGGAGTGTTTCATCCGACAAGTTGTCAGATCTGACATCTTTCTCTGATGTTGATTGGCTGAGAGGTACTGTTACTATGGTAACTGTCGGATGAAATGGGACTTTTCGGATAAAACGTCCGACAAGTCCTTTCATGAAACGCCCCCCCCCCCCGATATCACCAACGCGCGTGAACGCTAGTTACTCGAGCAACATATGGAATCTGAAAATAGCTGTAAAACCGAAAAGTTTAAAGAGTTATAGAGGAATGAGTAGTTGCTTATTGGATAAATGAGAAGATGCTATGATTCGGCGAATGGAGTGCAGAGCAGGAGTACTCATCTATCAACTAATCAAGCCTCTTCTTCAACCTTTTCTGGTTTACTGTCTTTATCAGGATTACGCTCATTTGAACAAAACATTACTCGACTTTCACTGTCTACTTCCTCCTATCAATTTCAATTCTTCCTCTATCCACTTTTTCTCTTTTTTTTCGAAAACTCCACATGGTGTACCGTCAACCACATCCGCTGTTGGAATGTAATTGTTTTCTTCTAAATAATGTTACATAATGTACATTATGAACTGCCGTAGTTTGTTAGTTCATGATTATTTACCAATGAATATTTCCAGGAATTCGATATTCATCATTTCCTAGTTATGGTCACATTAATTTCCCGAGAAAATATGTAAAGAAAAAAGAATATTTTGAAGGGGTCATCCAAAAGTGCTTCCCAGCCATACAAAACATGCCAAAGGAAACACATAAATCGAGTAATGTTTTAAATTTTCAGAAAAGTTTTAAATTGTTAGACAATAATTAAGCAGGTCATATTTCTTTTTCCTCCAGTTACAAAATATGAAACGTTTTGCCTATGTATGTATAATCAGGGACTCTCTCCAATGCTGAGGTCAGAAATGATTTAAATAGAATGGGAATTTGAGCGCTTATCGTCGTCTGTCACGTCAGAACACCCGCCATTTTGAATTTAAAAAGACATTCATTGGAATGTATTTTGTTTCTGTTGTTACGCTTCTTCTGCTTCTTCTTCTCGCGTCGTCCGTGTATGTAAATGTACATAAATATTTCTGAAAGGATATTGCATGAAAAATGTAATTTCTGGTATTTTGAGTCAATATAAGCGTATTACGTAATTTAATTAATCAGACACGAAAACCACATTCCGAATTAAGCGAGCGTTTTGCGCGTAGATTTCATAGGTTCTCATAAACTCTGAGTATAGTCTTTCGTAGTGAATTCTATGTTTAATTCTCAAGAAATTTATTTTTGAATTCTCTTAGAAACGTAACTTTTAAACTCCATTTTTACACAAAGTCCTTACCGTGGGGGGGGGGGGGGGGTCCCACGCCCTCTACCGCTCGATCGCTTCGGTATCTCACGCTGTCAAAAACATTGTGCCCCTTCGGGATTTGCCCCCCCAAAACTGAAAGTGTTCCGGCGCGCCTGAAGGCCAAGGCCTGAAAACCTCAAGGCCAAGGCATTTCAATTGTACAATATATGGAAAAAAATACCGGTAGACAACAATGCTTAGGCGGCATACATGACACACAGGACCAAATGTATAAAAGGTGTGAGCGAGCAAAATTTTTGACCCTTGTATATTTAACACGAAAATAATTCCATGATAGATCATGTAGATTTAGACATAAAAATTAGAATAAGTATATAGTTACCTTTGTACATTCAATTATTGTTCTAGGCGATTCAAATTGCAATAATTATTATTACCAAGGTGATCTGATCCTGGCATGGCCATTCTTAACATATGTCTTTCTCCTCTACCTGGGACAGGGGAGGCAGAATGTTTTTGTTTCTTTGGGGGGGGGGGGGGTCAAAGCCAAAAATGCACTTACAGTATAAGTCAAAATGAGAATTTTGGTGCAAACAGATATTTTCAAAATGAGATTATCAACTGTGTGAAGAAGTTGTGTGTTTTGTTGAAATTAAGTTCAGCAAAGCTTTTTAAGTGATTTCTAATTGATAAGACATATATTTTGATTTAGGCTTTGATTTCCCGCTATAGAAAGCATAGCGAGCAAGTGGTTTTGAAAAAAAAATCAATTTTGAAGTTGTAAAACTCGATTTTCGGTCAATTATGGTGCTAATCACTGTTAAAAGGGCATCCTTGCGAGATGTTGTAATAAGAAATGAAATTTAAATATTTCGAGCTGTTTTTGTAATCATGAAAAAGGTGTGCATCTTACTAAACAAATTAACGCGAGCACATAACACAAGCTGAAATTTTTACTGACCAGAAAAGGAAGCTGTTCTGGACTGCATTTAGTGACTCATAAATTGGGTACATAACTCACCAATCAAATAATGCGAGCACAAAGCGCGAGCTCAAAAATTTGTAATATTCTTACCTAAAAACTAGACATTCTTTGCATTTTATTGTGTAAATTGAATGCGAACTTTACTTAACAATAATTTATCCAAGCACAATCAACAATTTGTTGATTTTGAAACCTAAAATTTTGCTCTGTATGCCATCCTTGGCCTTTCAAAATTTTTGGCTCATCATGCCATTGATGCCATAGCCCATTTGGAAATGACAAAATTGAAGTTTGTGTTCAAGTTTACCGAATCTTTTCAGAATATCATTAAGACTTGAAACATTCTTGTTGGTCAAAGAAATTAATACAAGAAAAACCTAATGGAATAGAAATCAACCTTGTTATCATTCTTTAGAGTATTTTTTTAAAGTATGAAAATTGTTGTCAAAATTGCAGTCAGATCTGTCAGAATTATTCCTGTCATAAAATCACTATAATCAGTAGCGTACCGTGGGTCACGGTATTGGGGGGGGACCAGCAAAAACTTGGAATTGCCTAGTGAGCGCGCGAAGCGCGCCCAGTTGCCAGGTATACTGACCTAATAGAGATATTTTTATAAGGACAGTGCCAATAAACGGACATGTACATGTATCTCACTAGTCAAATAATGCGAGCGCGAAGCGTGAGCTTAAAATCTATGATATTCAAACCTAAAAAGGGACATTACAATCAATCTTTTGTAATCATGAATCGTACCTGTCTCGCTAAATAATGCGAGCGCGAAGAGCGAACTGAAATTTTTGTAAATATTGACCCCAAACAGGAAGATTTTAAGGACTATATTTTAGGAATCTTTTATCTATTAAGGCTATAAACATCTCACCATAGTCATCTAATGGGAGTGCCAATAAGCGCTTGCTTATTTGTTAGAATTACATCTAAACATGCACTTAAAGCACTTGTAATCATGATTAACATACCCATCTCACTAATCAAATCTTGCGAGCGCGAAGCGCGAGCTGAAAATTTAGGAAATTCAGACCTGAAGAGGGGCATTTTAAGGCTTGTTTGTAGGAATTCAAGAAGACCTTACGTAGTTCACTAACCAAATGATGCGAGCGCGAAGCGCGAGCTGAAAATTTTTGATATTCAGATCAGAAAACAGAAAAAGGGACATTTTAAGGACTCTTTCTAGGAATTGATGGAGGGCAGACATCTTTCACCAATCCACTACTGCGAACGTAAGCACGGACAGGAAATGTTTTATATTAAGACCTTAAAATGGGACAATCACTTAAAGTATTCATGAAAAAGAAGCATACTATTGTACATGTAAAATAATAACTCGAAGTGCGAGGAAATATATTTGGTAGTTTGGTGTATATTGACTTGAAAATGGGAGGTTTTAGTATAACAGGATTATATATCTCGGTAAACAGACAATGGGAGCACCAGGAACAATGAAGACATATGCTCTGAGGAAAATATGTTTCATTTATATGAAACAAATGTTTCTCATGTAATGTAACATAACATAATTATAACATTATAATGAACATTCTTCTTTCCCACTACGTTTCTCTTCCTTCCTCCCTCTTTTCCTCCTTTTTTTAGTCAGCCGATGGGGGGGGGGGGGGTGGGCACGTGCCCCCATGCCCCCCCTGTAGTTACGCCACTGACTATAATCCTAATCATAAATATCATCATTATTTATATTGTCATTATCCTTATTAGTCATGATTACATCATATTACCAATAAATAATATTAATTTTCATCACTTCTCTTTGTTACATAATTATGTGATGATAATTGCATTGATGGCACTGCTAAGTATACTTAGGCCTACTGCCTCTGCTGACTGGTAGCATTTAGTGTCATTAGATATACAGAACAATTAAAACATTTATAATTACTTATATAAAACAAATAAAAGTACAAAATACAAAATGCCTTGAAAAAGCCTTGAAAGTGCCTTGAAAATGCCTTGAAATTTTAAGGCTCAAATCCTCAAGGCCAAGGCCGAGCATCAAGGCACTACAACACTGGAGGATACATATTTGGTGTATATTGATTTGATTTGACAACGTCACGTCTCTCAAATAGTTAAACAGACAATGCGAGCACCAAGAGGACATAGGCCCTGCGCAAACTATGTTTCATAAAGTTTATTTATGTCATAATATAACATAATTTTAATATAATATCAAATTAATAATCTATTCTTTCCCAATATGTTTCTCTTCCTTTCTCCCTCCTGTTCTCCTTTTCCCGTTATTTATTATTATTTTTTTGGACAGGCGATGAGGGGAGGGGGGGGCCCACATCCACTTGCCCCCCCCCCCCCGTAATTACGCCACTGAATTAAATAAAACAAATGACCAAAACTCGTTTGGTGCATGGGGCATCTGAATTTCAATCACAATGTCATTTTAAAAAAATGTGTTTCCCACAGGAGCTATCGCAAAGACAATCATCAACGAAACGGAGTTTCGATGAGTCTGGACGCCCGCCTGTAAAACCTCTTCAATTTTTTTAATTATTGAAATTCCAGCCTTATCTAAATAACCGGAACTTCGTCATTTCATGACCATTATCTGTATTTAAGGTATCAAATTAAAAATATCAATTTTTTTGAAAATGTAGTTTTGTTTATGAAACCCATGTACACACCCGCCAAGTGCCTTTTTTGGTATCCTCTCTTCAAATATTTTCTCATGCATGATAAGTCACAGATATGAAGATCGGTATTCGTACGATGATTAAGAACATTACACAGTAAGATATTCCAAGTCTCAATATCAGCATCACATTTTACAACAATTATTATGAAATCGGGCCACAGATATTTTGCCTTCGAAGAAGATTCTGCTAGGATCGAAAGCTTAGGCTCCTTTTGACTCTCGCATGAATAAGAAATAATTTAAGTAATTCAAAATCAGATAAAAGAAGACATTCTGAAGGCGACCTAACACCTTACGATTGGTCGGTGGCCCGATTTCATAATAATTGTTGTAAAATTTGATGATGATATTGAGACTTGGAATATCTTACTGTGTAATGTTGTAAATCATCGTACGAATACTGACAGGGGCGGATCCAGGATTTTGAAATAGGGGGGGGGGGCGCCAGCGGCGAGGGAGGGTGTGGGAGGGGGGATACCCCCCTCCCACGGCAAGGACTTTTTCAAAAAATCATGTCCAAAAGTCGTATTTTGAGAGCACCTTTAGAAGAAAAATGCACACTTAAATCACTGTAACTTCATGAATAAAAGACACATACTGACTCATTTAGGAGCTGGTTTCCAGGCATACACCGTATAAGCGGTCATTCAAAACATACATTTGGCAAAGGCTCTTCCTTTGCTTGCATCGTGTGATTGAAACGTCAAATTTAAATGATACGAAACTGAGACTTGTAATCGATAAGTTCCGAATAATCCATTCTGTTTATTGTCATTTGTGTATTTACATTGTGTGCAGGGGCGTCGATCCATTTTTCAGATTGGGCGGGGGGGGGGGGCAAAATCATTAAAGGCGTTGGATCGTACAAAACACCCACACATTCACACACACCCATACAAACACCCTCACGCACACACACACCCTCACACACATATATATATACATATATATATATATATACATATATATATATATATATATATATATATATATATATATATATATACATATATATATATATACCTATTAAACGTCTGCTACCGGCGGTTTCACGCCCGGACTTGAGGTGATCTTCAGGCAGATCTTCAGATCGCCTCAATCTGGCCGTGAAACCGCCGGTAGCAGACGTTAATAGGTATGAATATATGCTCTGCTTTATATAGCATTGAGCACTTTGCACAGTCATCGGCATCTTCACATCTATGGATATATATATATATATATATATCAACAAATTAATGCGAGCGCGAAGCGCGAGCTTATTTTTTTTTTAGTATACTGACAGGAAAAGGGCGCCTGTTTAGAACTGTTTGTAGTAACTCATGAGGAGGATACATATCTCACTACACAGATAGTACGAGTGCCGAGAGTGAGCTAAAATTTCTTTATATTCTGACCTGAAAGCTTGATATTCTAAGCATTTTTGGTACCAATGATTAAGATTGGTATCTAAAAGAAGAATGCGAGCGCGAAGCGCGAGCTGAAAATTTTGATTTTTCGATCTGAAAAAAATGACAGTTTAATGGACGTTTTTGATAAAGAACAAGATATATATCCAAGAAAAGATGATTGCAAATCGAAGCAGGAGTTCTTTTGAGGCTTTAAAGTGAAAACGGGACATTTGCATTCACCTATTTAATCATGAAAAGTATGGGTTTTTGCTACAGAAATGATGCGAGCGCGAAGCGCGAGCTGAAAATTGTTTATATTCCAATCAGAAAAGCGGGCATTTTGAGCACGATTTTAAATAAAGAACGAGTTGTGTATCTCATTCTCGCTTGCTGAACATTACAATCTTGTTTTTTTTTGCCATATCCGGAATTATTGGGGGAGGGGGCAAAATGATATGTTTGCCCCCCAATATTTTCATTGGTGGGGCGATCGCCCCCCTGCTGCCCCCCCCCCCCCCCCAGGATCGACGCCTCTGATTGTGTGTTTCAAACGAGAATTGTTTAGTCGTATGGCAACATGCATAAAATTTTGTTCTTTTTTCCCCAAAATGCACAGTAAATTGTTACAAACTTCTGGTAATCAACCTTTTCCCTCGTATTATTTTCAAATCATCTTCAATAATCCAGTCATTCTGCACAACCTCAAAGTAATATAATGCTTCTTAAGGGGATTCTCATCATTTTTATTGTTTACGTTTTCGATTTTGCTGGCAATTTTTTTTAAAAGATATATTGTAATCAGCAAACCTATAGATTATCAAACATTAAAAATGGGGTAAGGGGGGGGGGGGTAATGTCACAATTTCTACTTTTTAACAATACACAATGTGTCCTCGGGACGTTTTTCCCCAGCACGAAAGTATTTTTATTCTCCCCCCCCCCCCCCGTCACATAAAATCTTCGCTCCTTACGCTGACATATAGCTGCCTATACACAGCAAACGCGGAGTGGGGTCGACTGGTGATTGAGAATATACAATTTTGCTCCTTGATAATTCGTTGGAATGATTGCTTCGGCGAAACTTAGTTGGGGCGCCCTGGATAATATGCCTCTGAATCTACCAGAAAGTGTAAAAGTTAGTTTACATTAAATACAAATATGTCTGACCTATACATTTCAGTGAAAACGTACATGACCAAGGCAGAATGATAATGCTGCGCACGTGGCGCCCGATATAGGGCTTCATCTTTGAGTGAAGAATAATCTCGGGGATAGACATTATCATTCGCATCGTTGACACTTTCTCTCGCGATCTGTTACTTACAATTTACATGTATTTGCCATAAAGACGGACAAACGCATGTTACAAAAAACACAAAATTTCGGGGACAAATTATATCCAATCCAACATCTTCGCACTGGTCACTGCACTGCAACTCCCGATTACAAGTGGTGCAACTTTCCAACCAATAGACTTGCGCGCCCTGGAATTCCGGAATTTACATATTGCAATACAGTATGACAGAGGTGCATTTGTGCGAACACAAAGGCCATGAGCGTAAGTTAAAATATAGTTTTGACTAGATCTAGCCCTTGAAATTGACTACATTGTACCAATCCAGTAAATATAACCATCAAAAAAAAAAAAAATCCGGCGAAAATAGGGGGGGGGGGGCGCGCGCGCCCGGGGCGCCCCCCTCTGGATCCGCCACTGACTGATCTTCATATCTGTGACTTATCTATCATCCTAGTTAGAATAAAAGCAAATTTAATATCTAGTGTAATGACGTCATAGCAGTCGTACGATTGGCGACGATTTGAAATTAATTTGGCCTTTACTCCAAAATAAAGGCTTGCAATCTTTCAAAATGGTTATATTAGTATTCTGTCAATTAATTTTAACTTCGAATAAAATGATTTGTTCCATTCACATTTTTAGAAAATGAGCAAAGTGCGATTAGTAAAAAAATCGGATCGCGAACAGTCGTAAGGTGCGCAGTGGCCTTTAGCTTTACAATGGAAGGTCATTACGTTTCGTTTTCTGTGGGAAACACTGTATACGATAACACGGTATATCATGTATCTTATATTGCATAGATAATATGATGCAACATTATTTTCTTAGAGCCTATTTGTTCATCATTCCTTGTATACATTGTCTGTTTGATGAAATATATAATCCTTTTGTACTAAAATATCCCGTTCTAAAGTCAACATAAACGAAATATATTTCCTCGCACTTTGAGTTATTATAGTGTTATGTAGCGACATTATGATTTTTTCATGACTACTTAAAGTGATTGCCCCTTTTCAAGGTCAGAAACATTTTCAGTCCGTGTTCAAGTTCGCATTAGTGGATTGATGATATATGTCTCAGGGAAACTCCCGGTTTTCCGAGATCGTTTGAAAAGTCCCTTTTTCGAGATAGTTGCGTTCACCGAAGCGTGAATCACCACTGAAAACCTTCGCCCTGTGTAGTCTTTCTCGGCTGTTTTCAGACCCTTATGTATGTGTGTAAAACATGTGCCTCTCTCTCCCCTCTCTCTTTCACTCTCTCTCATTTATTGGCAAGCATTCAATTTGATTTTCGTTCATCACTTACCCTTAATCCGGACGTTAAATGTGCCGTAATTAGACCATATTTTTGGATCCACCGTCATGTATATCCGTAATATCCAACTTTCATGTTAATTCCTGAGCATTCATCTTCAGCTTATGATCTGCTGCACAATCCATGATCAATACATTATAATATTATTTCCACTAGTGCCGGCGGAAGTCATGGAAATTATTAAGTCGATATGCAATTTCAAAACATGCCAAATACAGGTCTGTACGTCGTAAAACAATCATTGGCTGGTTGACGAAGCCAACGAATTGGAAAAAAGTATACTGTATTCACCTTCAAAACAAACATACTGCAAAGTATTGGGGCTAGCGGTCACCAAATAAAGTGCATTATAAAAGTCTGCCTGTCAGCTCGATCCATGTCCAAACTTCCCTCAAACGTCCAGCCCAGATGAGAATAATTATCATGATGTCATTATGATCATGACCATTCTCCATTCGACATGATCCATGGTTTAGATTATGAACATTATCAAGAACTGCATGTCCATTTTCCATTTAGCCCATGATAGCACTAACCGCCGGAGAGCTGGTTAGAGGTTATACCATGGGAACGAATATATTTTCCAAGTCTTTCTTATCAGATATTATGTAATGCCGTACCCAAAATAACTTTCAGCATGATCATGGAAGGTCCATGGTAGTACCATAGCTCTATGCACACTTTGTACACGCAGTACACACACACACCACACGTTCGGCTACAACATGCAGCGGAGTATCGCGGCACAAAGGCTGAACGCAGAGACTAACGTCCTCTTACGAGAACTTTTGCTTGCATTTTTTTCATTTTAAATGTGTCTTCTTTCTTCAATAGCATCTAAGCACCACGGTGGCGAATTCTCTTTTTTCGAATATAGATGAGAAATTTAGTTTTCTTTAACATATTTGAAAATAAAAATCCGCCACCGTGGTGCTTTTTTTATATGAATTTTTTAGTGAGGGTATGTCAGAAAAACCCATTCACTTTGTACAGGAGAGCTATTCGGTGAGATCCTAAAAGATTACGTCATGCGACCACAAATCCCTGTTATTCGAGATTCTGTCTCTCTCGCAAAAGCGGGAGTTTCCTTGACTGTATGATAATCACTATCGGACCGTGACCCGGAGGAGGCAAAGCATTGGGGGGGGGGGGCACCGCATTGTTTGTGAACAATGCCGCCCCCCAATGCTTTGTCTCCTCGGGTTACGGTCCGCCACTGATAATAATTATATAGGGTATCTATATTGCGCACATATCCGGTGCTCCTATATTACCCGGTAAAGCTAGGCGTTCATAGCGCACAAAGCTTTGTCTACCCTTCATTAATTCCTAAAAACAGGCCTATATGATGTCCCTTTTCTTGTCTGAATACATAAAATAATGTCAGCTCGCCTCATTTCGTTAAATGTCATGTCCACCCCAGGATAATTATGACTTGAATCAATAGAGAAAAATCAAACTAGCACAGTGCTGAAATTTTCATCAAAATCGGATGTAAAATAAGAAAGTTACGACATTTTAAAGTTTCGCTTATTTTTCACAAAACAGTTATATGCACAACGCAGTGACATGCAAATGAGAGAGTCCATGACGTCCATCACTCACTATTTTTTGTTTTATTGTATAAATTATACAATATTTCAGTGTTCACCAATATGACATTAAGGACCAACTTGACTGAGCCGTAAGATGTTATAACAGCGGTAATACTACATGTTCAGGGAGGAATATTACTTTGTCACACAGGAAAATTGGGAGAGAATTAGAATAATTCATATTTCATATAATATAATACGAAAGAAATAGTGAATGGACGACGTCATCAAGCTTCTCATTTGCATACCGATCAGGGTGTGCATATGACTGTTTTGTGAAATTAAGCAAAACTTAAAAATGTCATAACTTTCTTATCTTAGATCCGATTTTGATGAAATTTTCGTGCTTATGCTTGTTGGATTTGTTCAAATCAACTTTTTGCTGGGATGGACCTGTACTTTAAATACGTATGACTTAAAAATTCCTAGAAACAATCCTTACATTGCCCCTCTTCAGTTCTGAATTTCAAAAATATTCAGGTCGCGCTTCGCGCTCGCATCATTTAGTTAGTAAAAAAATGGTATTAGTGAATTCCTAGAAACTGAAGTGCTCGCATTATTTGATCTATGAGATACATATCCGTTTAATGACAAATTCCTTAATAGGTTTCTATGATCAGTGTATCTGTCAATAAAGTGCGCTTCTCTCGCCCACCAAGTGACTCAATTTTTTTGTTCCCACCCCATGCCTTGACCGGCCACGTTACGCCACTGGCCTTAACAAGGGAGGCTCTAAATTGATTTGTATTTTCTGGAATAAAAAAGTCATGCACTATCAATTTACATTTTCAGACAAGAAGTGTCCTTTATCCTGTGGATCACCACAACTAACATGACCAACAAACTGTATTTACGCCTCTCTCCACAGAATAATAAACAAATGATCAAAATGGCAGGAGAGGGTGTGACTCTGAAGTTACAGAGAGTGATCAAAGCTGGCCTAAACAAACCACATGATGTAATATTCCATCGAGGACGTTATGTAATCACCGACAAAAACAACAATACTATTGTGTCAGTCACACCCGAATCCGGGGAGTTTAAAGACCTCGTCCAAAGAACCCTGGTTTTCACCCGTATGGCATTGTTGCTGTATCTGAAGCCGAAGATCACTTTTTGATAACCGACGCCGGTGACAAAAAGGCGGGTCGCATCTATGAGGTGAGAAATGGAAAGCTTTTTCGATGGGCAATGGCATACCAATCATTCGGGAGTCCAACCGGAATTGCCATTTGTGAGGGAGAAGTATTTGTGGCTGATTGGTCATGGGGTTGTATCCACGTGTTCTCCCTGTCTGGCGAGTTTCGAAGATGTTTAGCATCGGGATTATTACAGAGACCGTGGTTTCTTGCCTTCAACAGCCAGAAGCAACTTTACGTTGCGGAACTCCATCGCATCAGAGTAATCCCTATAAATGACAACATAATCGAAGATGATATCGAAATCCCAACCTGTAACAGGAATTGGCACTACCGCGGTATAGCCATTGATGACCAAGATAATGTTTACATAACAGCTCGTTCCACTGATTCTCCCGTTTTTTTACCAAAGAGACATTGACAATTTTAGATGGAAACCACGTGGTACTTGACAATTTCACTGGAGGTTGGTTTAGATTTAATTACCTGCGAGGCCTATGTATTGATACTCAACGCAAACAAGTTGTGGTTGTCGATGGTGAATGGCATGAACTAAAAATTTTCAGTGTAAATTAGGAAAACGTACCATTATAGTTAGTGTTTGCTTAGGTTTGTAAGGTATCACGTAGCTATAATCTAGATGCAAATGTATTGATCTTCATTTAAAAGTCACCTAAAACTTTTTAAAACAGGTTTAAGTGTTTTTTATTGATTGGGACACTTCACACAACAACTTCAATCCGCAATCTTTCTTGGTCTATTTTATTAATAATATTTATTATTTTTGGATCACAATTTTGACCACCTGTAAGGATCAAAATTTGTAAATGGCACGTTAATGCCCACGGAGGAAGTACAATACTGAGATTGAATAAAAAAATACTAAAGGGCGTTCATCCAAAAATAAGAGCTTGAAATTTGAATCGTAATCCAAATTTGATGTAAATTGCAAGAATTGAACACACGAATCCACAAGGCCATCTTACACGACTTTCCGACTCGACTTTCCATCACTCCCGATCCGAAAAGGGGAGTAAATTTTTTGGAAATATATCAATCTAATAAATATATACTCTTAAATCCACTGATTTAAAATATATCCATATCGGCTGTAAATAGTGACTATCCGAATATTAGATTAGTAGTATCAGATTATTAGTTATTGCGTAGTTGGCTAGCCTATGTGTTTGGGTGTGTGTGCGTGTGTGTGTGTGTGCTGTATATATTCATTTCTTACGTACGGCTTGTGGGTGTGTTCACAATCTATTCTTTATCTCTGTTGCTTTATTGTTTACAACTCATCTAAAGGGATGGTCCGGGCTGAAAGTATGTAAAGATTAATATATAGAGTAGAATTCACTGAGCAAAGAAAATTTCATCAAAATCGAATAACAAATAACAGAATTATTCAATTTTAAAGTTTAGCAATAATTTGTCAAAACAGTCGTCATGGATATTCATTAGGTGGGCTGATGATGTCACATCTCCAGTTGTTCTGTTGTATTTTATCATGTAAATTCAAATGTTTTCCTCCAGGAACTAGAAAAAATGGATTGACAGTTGACTTAGAGCATTAGATATTAATTGCTGCAACTTATTTCATTAAAAGGGAGACATATTATTCCCTAAATTATGAAATAATGAAAAACAATATGATTTAATGTAATAACATAAGAAAACGAGAAGGGGAGATGTGACATCATGAGCCCACCTAGTAAATATTCATGACCACTGTTTTCACAAAATATTGCTAAACTCTAAACTTCAATAATTTTATTATTTGTTATCCGATTTTGACGAAATTTCCGGCATTTTGAACAATGAATTCTACTCTATGTATTAAGATATAAATATTTTCAACCCAAACCACACCTTTAATGAAGTGCCCCACCCACAAGCTCTGCTTTTTAGGGGTCTTAGAAAGCCTTTCATTTGTTTACCATCTTTACATTGATCTATACTCATATGTCTGTTTTTAAACATGAACCTAACTTGTAATTGAGATTAGGATTTAAACCATTAGGATTTGAACATAAAGCTAAGGATTTGAACTCAAATCATTTGAGATTTAAAAGTTATATCTAAAGATTAAAAAAGATTAATCCATTCTTTAAAAAAACACCCACAAGAATAACAACAATTCGAATCTCGATTTGAACAGGAAGACTTCCTGATAAAACGCATGTTTTAGAGCGCGATTATAGTCCGTGTGTGTGTGGACGCCATTGAATAATAGCTTTTGTAGATTAAGCAAGATCCAAAGTTAACCCTGTTTTCATATTATGTACTTTAACTATACATTGCGTTTAAAAAAGGACAGATTTGAAGTCTATAATTTTTTTGTTTCAAATTATGATCTCTAAATTTTTATTTCAATACGTGCTCTGGAGTCTGCTCCTTCAAATGCCGTTAAAATAATTTAGTTTTGTTCATGCTTGAGCGAACATAGAACGATTTTGTCTGGGGTAAAAAAGGAGGCTTGCGCAAAAATGGCATAAAATGATAAATATGATGGTCGGATTTTTGCTAATCAGCAGACTTCCTCTTAACCTTTTCATTATCTTTGCCATAATTTTCGAATTATGCGGTCAAAATTTGATTGAAAATTTACTTTTTTGCTTGAATATTGCTGTTGTTGTTCCTTTTAAATATGTTGCCTTTTAGCGTTGAATATTCCTTCTTTAGGAAAGAACTTTTTATTTTACCAAAGTATGTGAGAGCGTGTTTTTTTTAATCATTTAATTGTGTGCTGCAAAGATTATGGTTCCTTTGAACAGTGACATACTGAGGGGTAGTGGCTCGGGTTGATCCCCCCCATAAAAAAATTATGACCAAAGAAAAAAAAATTGGAAAGGAAAATAAAAGAAAACATAGAAAGTAAAATATGATATCATTTTCTAAATATGATTTCAAAATCACAAAACTTTATATTTTAATAAAAAAGTTGATTTTTTTGCTTGCTCGTTTCACAACTTTTTAATACATTTATACCCGATCTGCCATATCTTGCATCTTCGAAATTGAATCAATACACCATTGCAATTGAAAGAAATTAATCCTTTCCTGTTTTTCCTGTCAAGCATATAATTCAATAACCCTTGAAAATAGGATTCATGTCGTTTCTAGGTACCATAACACAATTTGTTTCACATAATAGAACGATTTGAGTAATTACAAATTCTCCTATAATAATGCAAATCTTCTTACTTGGGTTGACAAAAGTCTATTCTTTTCTTACTTATGAAGGAAAATTCAAAGGTAAAAGAAATTTAAATGAAAAACAATATAATTCGGTAAATAAATAAATTTTTAATTGAAATTTGACATCATAATTCGAAAATTATGGCAAAGATAATGAAGAGATTTAGATGAAGTCTGCTTATTAGCCAAATGTCTTATCATCAAATTTCTCATTCATGCCATAAACCCCCGACGAAAACGTCCCGTGTTCGCTGAACAAAATTTATTAAGCATGAACAAAATTTATTATTTTAAATAGCATTTCAAAGATAAGATCTTAGAGCATCTATTAACATCAAAATATAGATATGATAGTTTGAAACAAATTTCTTATAGATTTTTTAAAACTGTCCCTTATTTGATATTTGCTTAACAAATAGTGCATAACAGTGGATCAAGGGTGACATACCGCTTCTATTTCTCCGACATGTACATAGAACATGGACTACATAGCTTGAACACACAAAAAGGAGAAATGAAGGCAATGGAAATGTATTCTTGATACTCTTAGAAAGAAAAATAATGGCGAAAAACGGTTTTCACGGGGAAAACAGTTTTTTTTATTTTTTTCTTCCTTACTTGTTCCCTTTTTTGTGCTAGCATGTCGATTTTTTCAGCGAAGGAAGAAAATGATTTCACCCTAATTGAATATGCATTTTTTATATCATTGTATTGTTACTTGTTTTACAAATGAAAATTAATGACTGTTCAATAATTGACAAGCTGACAGGTTACTATCAATTGTTTTGATCAAGTAAATTAAACAATATAATGAATGGACAGCCTTTGAACTTTAACACGCTTGTTTGCTTGTCTGTTAGCGATTTGTAGAAAAATAAAATTTTGTTGGGAATGTATGCTTAAATTCTATGTATGTAAGTCAACACAATAAAAACAAATGTGCTTAACTTCTACTCTAATAAAATTGAGATATATTACCATTGACGAATAATTGCTCATAATGATGTTGAGTTTTTTTTTTACACAGGTTATAATGTAAAGGAGATATCAGAGATCTCACAGAATGAGCGGCGAACAGATGTGGGGGGGGGGGGCTGGTGTGCGTTTGCTCTCCATATATTTCATTACCAAGAAAAAAAGTAAAGAGAAAAAGGGAAGAAAAGGAAAGAAAGGAGGTTACATATTATCATATTTTCTGAATATGATGTAAAAATCTGTCACAAAATTTTACTTTTGTAGTAAGAAAATTGTGCTCTCTGTTTTAGCTCTTTTTTTATAAATAATGCCTAGTACGTCATTTTTGGCCCTTCAAAAGATTTTAGCAATTACACCACCGAATAAAACGATTATGGGCAAACACAAGACAATCCTATGAAAAAAGATGGACCGGAAGGCGAAGAATGATTAATCATTATAAAGCGAAGATCAGAGAGGGGTGGGGATGATCATGGTGATGGACAAAATTTGACTAAGATTAATTTAACTTGATTATGTTCATCTACTAAACCATTCCACTCACAGAAACTTATATTTTACTTTAGAATATATTCCACTTTTCACTAATTCATTCAACTTTATCACAAAGATATCTTTCGTTTTTTGCCAAAATGTTTTTCTCTTTTTACAAAAAAAAAATATATAATTTTACAAAAATATTATTATTATTATTATTATTACTTATCATTTGTACTGCGCTTTTCCCATTAGGCCCAAAGCGCTTACAATGTAAGATGTCATATTTCAAAAACTACAAAGTATTAAACAGATAAGTTTTTAATGACTTTTTGAAGATGGCTAATGATGGAGACTGTCTAATTATTAGTGGCAGGTTGTTCCAGGATTTTGAATCCGACACCGTAAAAGTTCTGTCACCAGCTAATGTACGAGTTATTGAATATGTGAGGCAAAGGTGATCACTGGCCGATCTAGGAGCTCTAGTTGGTGTATACAGATTCAAGCAGTTACTTAAATACTGTGGAGCCTGTTTATTCAGTCTTTTGTAGACAATCACGAGTAATTTGAACGTAATTCTCTGTTTGAAAGGAAGCCAGTGAAGAGAGTTAAAGAGTGGTTGGGAAGGATGATCCGGGAAACCTGTAAAATTAATCGTGCTGCCCAATTTTGCAGTCGTTGAACACGGGCTAATTGATTAGAGGGAATTGTAGAAAGAAGCCCATTGCAATAATCAATACGAGACAGAACTAATGAACGAACAGCATTGTGACAGGCAGACTGGTCAGTATACCTTCTGATTCTAGAAATGTTCCTTAAATAAAAAGTGACTGTGCTACAGATATGAGAGATATGGTACGACATTGACATGCGGGAATCAAATATGACACCAAGGTTTCGTATTTTTTTCTGATGGTCTAATGAGTGTACCATCAACATCAAGTTGAACATTTGGAAGATTGTGCAAGTTATAAGTAGAGGCCACAACAAAAAATTCAGTTTTATTATCATTAAGTTTTAGTTTATTCACTATCATCCACTGTCTTATATCTGATATACTATTTTTTCTATAATTATTTGTAGCTATCAATGATTACACATAAATTATTTGTTAAGGGCCTATCCACAACAAGCTTTTGCTTTACTTTAGGTCCATCCACTTAGAATCTGCTTTTATATTGTAATTATGCATACTATTTCGGAATGAGTTGTATGTTTTTCTTTGTATTTTGATTGATTTGTGGAAAATAAATGAAATGAAATGAAATGAAATTCTGGAGTTGAACCAGTGCATTATTGAGAGCTCCAGGAGTCTTCGGATCAAAAGAAACATATAATTGTATGTCATCAGCGTAAAAATGATAATTGATACAGTGATTTCGAATGATATCACCAACTGGAAGAGTATATATTGAGTAGCCTATGGGGCCGACTATTGACCCTTGAGGGAGTCCAAATTCTAGAGTTATGGGATTTGATAATGTGCCATCAATGTCAACTTGCGAAGTCCACCCAGACAGGTATGATTGAAACCAGGATAAGACTGTGGACCTAATGCCTATTCTATTGAATAACCGGGATATGAAAATGTTATGATCTATTGTATCAAACGCGGCAGATAAATCTAACAGCACCATGAAAACTACATTATTAGAGTCGAGAGAAAACATGATATCATTTTTTACTTTGATCAGAGCAGACTCGGTGCTATGACCTGGCCTATAGGCAGATTGGAGAGGATCAAGAATATTATTAGATTCAATATGATCATCTCGTTGAGTACATGCTGCCTTCTCGATGAGTTTACCTAGAAATGATAAGTTTGAGACCGGTCTATAATTACTGATATCATTTACGTCCAACCCTGATTTCTTCAAAAAAGGTTTGATGATTGCTGAATGTGCTTGATCAGGGAAAATACCTGTGGAAAGAGATTGATTGATTAAAATTGTGAGCAATGGTAATAGATGAACGATGTTTTCTTTCAAAATCCATGTAGAAATGGGGTCAAGACGTGAGGATTTAGTAGCAGAAGACATAATGATTCTGGATACATTTGACTGAGAAAGCACCTGAAATTCTGTGAAAAGTGGAATAGTTTGGTTTTCAATATCAGTAAAATGAATGTTAACAGGTACAGTACATGCATCAAGTTCAGCTCTTATTCTCCTTATCTTGTTAACAAAAAACGAAGAGAATTGATGAGCTAATCTGGCTGCAGATTCATATAAGGGAAGTTGATTCGACTTCTTGTTCAAAAGTGAATGAATGATCTGATATACACTGTACCTCCTTGACAGAACACGAGCCTAACTTATCTTTCAAAAAATCTTCTTTAGCGGTATCAATGATTTGGCATACATTCCTATTAGCTTCTATGAACAATGTGCGATCTGAGTCTAGTCGTGTTTTACGCCATATACGTTCTGCTTTACGTCGGTGCTGGCGAGCAACAAGTACAGACTGATTAAACCAGGGTCTACGTCGCTTCAGAGGGCGGGACTTGGTTGAGGATGGTGCACAGGTATCCAATACCTTAGTGACGCCAGAAACATACCAGTCAAAAAGAGACACATTATCTAAATCTTCTGGTTGAGATGAAACTAAGTCAAGTAAAGCATTACTGAATTGAGCTTTATCAATCTTGCGGTAATTACGTAAGGAAGAAGTAACAGAGACTGGGTCTGATTTCTGATGAGCCAGTAAAAAATGAATCATATAATGATCAGAAATACAAGTGTCAAATGTGTGACACTGTAAGATAACTGAATCATCTCTGGTAAAAACTAGATCTAAAGTATGACCAAGATTGTGGGTTGGGCCTTGGACATGCTGAGTGAACCCAGCTGAAGAGATGGTGTTCCTCATCTGAAGCACATCATTTTTATTCATGTCTTCCCAATGGACATTGAAATCACCTAATAACACCAATTTTCCTGGACATAGTGATATTTCACATATGTATTCGTCAAATTCCTTCAAGAAGTCAGAACTTGTGAATCTATTTGCTGAAGAAGGGGGTGGTCTATAGACAATGAAAAAATGGATAGGGCTTGACAAGTCGGTAATATGAGCGTGTTCAAATGTGGAAAACCTAAAATCTATTTTCTTAATCTTTAATTTGAGCATGCTTTTATACAGGACTCCGATCCCTCCTCCACGATTACTTGCATCTCTTGGAGAGTTAATGAAAGTATATCCTGTAGGAGTGCACTCCCCAATCACTACATTATCCTGATTACTTAACCAGGTTTCTGTAATGCACATAACATCAATATTATATTCATTAACATATTCAGTAACATAAGTAGTTTTATTTCTTACAGAATGTGCGTTCCACAAACAAACGTTGCAACTAGATCTTACAAGATTGTTATCAACACACAACACTGTTTTAAGATTGATGTTGTTCCTTCGTCGCTTCTTTCGACTACAGCTGTTCGCAGAATCCCTTTTCTGTCCTCCTCTCTTACCTCGAAAACGTGTCTGGATACCAAGTTCTTTGATCCGAAGCCATAAATTCTCGTGGAGCATGCCCCTGTTCTTCGTTGTTTTGTGAGCAATGTTTGATAGTCCATTTGTAACCACCTCAGGACTGTAATGTTTCCATGCAGGGTTACACAGCAGAAGAAAATCTCTGTCATAAACAATTTGTCCATTAGTTCCGTTGTAAGATGTATTCGCAGATAACTTACGGGCAAAATACTCTCCAGGAGCGTTTTCGGTTGTTGGTCCTGGGTTGGGGTTGACGTCGCCGGACTTCAATAACTGGAACTGGAATGTTGCCGTTGAATTCTGGTAATATGGCTGGCGGTGTTTCAAGTACTTGCAATGAATCCAGGATACTGAAGTGTGAAGATATCCATGTTCATGTACATAATCAAGAAAAAATAATCTTGATTGGTTTAAACCACCTCAGATAAGAATAATTAGGATTCCTATATTGTTTGTAACTGTTACTTTCAAGAAACACTACAGTGTCTCCCCCCCCAAAAAAAAAAAAAAAAAAAACAATTGTGTGAAATCCAATAAAGTCGACTTTCAAATGACACCAAAAAGGTGGAAAACTACTCATGCTTGAGCGAGCACTGCCCACTGAAACAAATGGTATGACAATTAGGGTGGACAGGAACTAGCCTTCCAATTTCTTTTATATTTTGAGATGCGAGTCCCTTGTAACTTGCAAAGTTGCGGGAGTTTAGATAAATCAATGATCAAGTATTATCGATTTCGGTTTTTGAGCAAATTTCAAGAATTAGCAAATTGAAATTTAATGCATGAGTGAACATGAAAATAACACAATTTTCACTTTATCAAGTGGATCTCAGTAATGTGTTAATGGAAGTCAAAATATAATTGGGAGGAGTAGGTTGACGGGATATGGGTCAACAGAACACTCAACCCCCCCCCCTCTCTCTCTCTCTTCCTCAACCCCTTTTAACCCTCTAGAGAGATTAACCTTTGCTAGGGTGAGCAGGAATTAGCCTTCAATTTTTTTTTAGTTGAGTCTTTTGGAACTTGTAAAGTTAAGGGTGTTATATGCTCAATTACTGATGAATTGAGATCAGTTTTGATTTCTTAAGCAAATTTCATGAGTTACTAAATTGAAATGTAATGCATGAGTAAACAGAATTGTAATCATAGTACAGCATTTTTAAGGTTATTATGTGGACCTTAGCATGTGTGCTTGTGATGGTACCTGCTACATACAAGGGGGTGAGATAGGTTAAGACTGGGTTAAAGGGGTATTTCTCTTCGTGTTCTCTTACAAATTATATGTCATGTACTCACCCCCGCCCTCCACCCCTTTTTATTTCTCCTGGATGGTATTTAAAACTTAATGTTGGCAGGTCTTTCTTTTCCATTGAATGATTATTAAGAACTTGAGAAATTATGATGATTTATGAAATGATCTATGGAAAAATATAGCAATAAGTTTCAATCTGGGGGGGGGGGGGGCAATGGGGCCCTTGTTTTTTAATGGGGCAACAATTGTGTCTGTGTGTGTGTGTGTATGATTGTTTCTTATCATTATTTTGATCTCGGACATGGACATTCTAGGGAAATGTTGTCATCATATGAAAGTGATGGCTGTCTTCCTAAGCGCTATAGACAAAACTTTTCGATATTCCATTCTGAAAAAGGGCCAATTCTGAAAAAGGGCCAATAGTTATCTAAGATTAATATTCATCTCAAGATTCAATGACCAAGAAAACGCTAATTATTGTTTCAAAGGTGATATTGGAAGAATAACTTTTCACCCACATATTGTAGAATAAAATATATTTGTCTTTCGATCCACAAATATATATCTACTTTTAAAAGAAAAGTTCGGTATGGTTATGTGAATATAATCTGTATCTATCTGAAGATTCAATTACCAAGAAGATGATGTTGATCCTTTAACATTAGGAGTTCGGTGCCAAACGCACTAATCATTTGCCAACGCGAGAACAGTTACAAAACACACTGAACAGTTCCAAATCTGCAATGTATTTACAACGTTTAATTGTGCATCACCTCTTGTGACCACCTCAACAATTTCACCAATTGTGTTATACAGCGAGTATAATTCAGAAAGTGATACAGGAAGTGTGGTGCAGTGTAATTCAGCAAGGGTAGTGCAGCAAGTGGTTTGACTGAAAACAATATAGAAAATGGCAAAAATGATAAATGGTATATAATACTAGAAATAAGATACTAATACTAATTAAAAACAATTAAGTAAATACCAAAGTAAACAATTAAATACAATTTATATACAACTCCTACCAATGCAAATTAATGTAGTTGACTGTCATCGACATATACGAATGGAATCTTAATTATTTGTATCTCCATCTAAATTTGGGAAACATAATTATGAATGAATATCAATAAACTCAAACAGTATGAATATCCCTAATATAATTGTCAAGTAAAGAATCTATAATACATAATGGAATTAGCATAACTCAATAACAAATGAGAAAAGTATTCAATCATACTTCATATAATAGTTCTGATAAACTGAAACAATTGTAAAGATAAATATCAAATAACTCACCAACAGTTAGAACCCTATTAACAGCAGCTTAATCAGGATTGCTTTCTCACTCTTTCTACATGTAAGTCCAACCTCTCCTCTTAAGAGTGACTTCGCACACAATGAATAATGCTCTTGCTTGAACCCAGTATAAATGCATCTTCTTCAACACAAAAATAATTTTGGGAAAGTTACCCCCTTTGTACACTGTGTTCGTCATCTGTCACTACCTATTTATACCCGATTAGAGGTTGCACGGGCCTAATCATTGCTGATTGACAAAATGAATGAATATGACTGACAATCTAATACTGATTCTTGGGAGGGTACCTACTGAACTAACTTTTTCCAAATTGGAAAGATATATGCACTATGGAACTATATTTTTAATGGTGGAAGAATTAGGCTCAATTTACTCCCTCAAGTGATGAATTTGGTGCCGGCAGGTGTAGTCTTCATAAATGCTGATTTATTTTTAAAATGAGCAGGTCGAGGAACCCTTCTCTGTTCAGATATGGAATGTCAGACATTTATCCTATCCACTGGTAGTAAACATTCATCCCTCGAATTTCCTTCTTATTTTTTATGAATTCTTTTTAAGTGCCACTTTAACACACGAGTCTATGGGAAATGAATTAGGCCTGTGAGCCCTAGACACAACATTGGAGTGCAGGGATTTGGAGTATGCATATAATATACATGCCTCTATGCTGTGCTTAAAACAATAGTGTCCTAATTCTAACTCCCATACTATGTAATGCATAATATGCCTCTTATGACGTTCATTATTATTTCAAAGGTGATGTCAAAATGAATATACGGTAACGCCTTAGAATAAAGAGCTGCAAGAAAAAAGGTGGATGCAAGAAAAAGGGCCAAAACAGACAATATGCATGAATATTTTGACAATATTTCATATATGAAAATGAAAACAGAAACCCAATTCCCAAATCAAGCACTTGACCTTTGGTGGAAAGTACACATGGCGAACGAAAGTTAGAAAAAAAAAGTCAGTCGATGACAAAACGTGGTATATACTACAACTTTTCACAATAAATCGCTTGACAGTAAATGCATGTGATTATTATTATCATTACTTTAATGTACTCATCGCTGAAAATGATTCCTCTTTTCAAGCAAACAAACTCTTCATGACAATAGCTTTTTTTAGTCTTATCATACAAAATTGTTGCATTGCTGTCTACTTTTAAAATAATGGTGTGATATGGTTATTTGAACGTTTCGTCTGCATCTTGAGATTCCATTATAAAGAAAACGCTCATTATTTCAAATGTGATATTAGAAGAAAAAAATCACGCACTTATTGGTGAATAATATGTATTTATCTTACAATCTACAAGAAAGAAGGTAAATTATATTCATCTTCAAAAGAGATGAATACATTGATATACTGCATGCATGCAATTAAAATCGAAAAACAAGATGTATTCTACTGCATTATCTGTAAAATAGTTTTAAGAAAAAGAAAATTATTTGAAAATTGTGTAATCCAAAACGGCGCACAGTTTCATGAGTTATTTAATCTTCTTTGGTTAATGAAATCAACAAGAAGTATTAATGAGTTCCACTCTTCGAAACAATGATATTGAGATATATTTTTCCATTTTGAGTAAGTGCTCAAGGCGCTTTGAAGGGAGTAAGACATAAAAATAAAGAGAACTAAGAGAAGTAAAAAAAAGGCGAATTTAAAAATGAGGAAAAATTACTGTCTTCAAACCTAGTACCTGCTGGTGAACAAAAGCAATTTTAGGTTGCCCTTAAAGGATGTTGCAGAGTTTAAGTTCTTCAGGTCCTGTGGCAGTGAATTCCACAGGGCTGGTCCGGCATGAGCAAAGGCTCGATCGCCCCAGGATTTGTTTAGATAGTGGGATATGCAAGAGACTAGATTGGGATGATCTCAGTGTGCGTGCAGGTTGATAGTGGTGTATAAGAGACTTGTTGTAATCGGGTGCGGATCCACTGATGATATGATGAACCAAAAGTAGAATTTCGAAAACTATGCGATCCTTTATGGGCAACCAATGGAGGTCTTTAAGAACAGGGAGTGAAATATCGAAAAATTTCAGTGCACGCTTTGCGCTCGCAATTCTTTATTTGTGAGATCATGTAAGATTCATGTTAGCGATCAAAATGACTTCAAAAATGTGATTTTAGTAGAGCAAATAAACCGAATGTTTGTGGAAGTTATGACTAAAACATGAAACGTTCACAAGTATGAGTAAACACCGTAAGATTTTTGTTTTAAAAATGGGATGTAAATGAATGGCATTTTCGGTCGTTGCTATGGCAAGGGATTAATTTCTCTCAAATATCACTCATTCCCGTGTTAATAATAAACAAACATGGCATAGCTGGCGAAAAATATCATGTTCAAGTGTCCACTTGCATACATATGGAATTTAAAAATATTCGACATCACCGACATTGTTCCAATTGTGACTGGGATTTATTTATTTATTTATTTATTAGAACATATTTAATCAGGTACAAAAGATCAGTATAAAACTGTTTTTCATCAATGACCTGATGAAAACATAAAGAATAACATAAATCATCACATCATACATGAAAATATAGTCAAAATCTAAATCAAAGATAACAATACTTAGTAACATAAATAAACAAATATTGTTACTTAAATGGTAATATTAATCAAACTAAAATATTTTAAATTATTAAAAGGAACAGTAACTAATTTTAATACTACTAAGTGTATAATTTATTCGCTGATAAAAACAATGAACAATGAAATAATCCTGGCACAATAAAAAAATCGAGTGAAAAAAAAATGGCAATCAGTTATAAATGTATGTCTAACTATAAGATTTATAGGATTTATTCTTGATTTAAAAAAATCACAATGCTTATAACAATATGTAAGTTGTATAATAACCAGTGGCGTACCGTGGGTGACTGCATGGGGGAGCACAAGAAAAAAAAAATGAGTCCCTTAGTGAGTGCGCTCAGTTTCGAGCGCTAAGTTGCCTAGTATACTGACCTAATAGAGACATGTTAAGGACAGTACCATTATTAACGGATATGTGTCGCACTGATTAAATAATGTGAGCGCCAAGCGCGAGCTGAAATTTGTTTATATTCACACCTAAGAAGGGACATTATAAGCACATTTTTGTTATTGTGATACATACCTGTCTCGCTAAACAAACCATACGAGCGCGAAGTGCGAGCTGAAATTGTATAAATGTATATTAACCACAAAAAGCTGAAAATTGTATATATTGACCACAAACAGGTACATTTTAAGGACTATGTTTTCAGATTCAGATTCAGAAATTTCTATTATCCAACTGTAATCGAGTACAAAAGGAAATTCAATTTGTTCGCACAAAATAATTTAGAGTATTACATGATACCCACAAAAGATTACACGATACATATATTAAACATTATACAAATCAACAAGCAAAGACACGATAAATTAAGATAAAGGCAGGGGGCAACATAATTTCAAGTATGGCTATTAAATACACGGATTGAAGCTGGAATTAAAAAAATAGTATCTCACCAGTCATCTAATGCGAGTGCCAAGCGCTTGCTGATTTTTGTTTGAATTACATGAAAACCTTTGATACACAGATCAGAAAGAAGGACATTTTAAAGCCTGATCTACTAATGCGAACGTAAGCACCGACAGGAAAGGTTTTATATTGTAGGTATTGTTTAACTTTTTGAGCAGCCAATTTAAAAAATTCTCAAACCAAGATGAAACATGTGTACAAGTGCATGTATTAGAACTAATAAACCCTGAAAACAACCATTATTGAGAATGAAAAGCTAAAACTACAAGGCAAATCCCGACTTTGTAAATAGGCGTCTTATAGACACCTAAATAGTACACATAAGTGTATGGGATGAAATTAAGATGGTGTTTCCGGTCACTTTATATTTCAAGTTTTGAAGCACTAAATTATTTTTGAATGCATTTTTTACTGGGTTTTATTTTTGTAACATATCACAGACACAGGTGACAAGTGTGACCTTCTAGCTCAGATTTGTTAAAAGTCAAACCAATGTTAACCAATCACTTTAAGACCTTAATAATGGGCAATGACTTAAAGTAGTCATGAAAACGAAGCATTCATTATCTGACATTTTAAATTTTCTTTTCCACGTATCCGTTAATTTTTTATTAGTTAAGCCTATTTTTGGTTGTTCTTGTTGTGTCTATAAAGTGAACCAATATAATTTGAGTGGGAATTTGCCATAGTATTCTTTTTTAATTTTGATTCTGATCTCCTGACCTTTTCATTCATTTTAATCAGTCAGTTTTTCAAATGTGTCCAATATCATGAAATCCTCAGATAATGTGGTAAGTGCACCGATTGCACCTCTCATCTCTTTAATATGATCGAATTCCTCTTCATCAGAACTTAATTCTTCGTCAAATACGCTTTCTCTCATCTTCTGCTCTGTCATTTTACCGGCATACGGAATCACTCCACCGCTGCTTAAAGCACCTTTGGCCGCTCCAATAGAGGATTCTTTGAAAACCTCGTCCCAGCTGACGCGGTCGGAACATTTGTTTGCATCCTTATCAACGACTTTCTCGATGCTGTTCCCAATTCCACGGAGTGCTCCTGAAACAGGATTTGGAACGCCAGCGGTAAATGCTTGTGCAACCACACCTCCTGACTGACAGACAGCTGATACCGATGTAACAACAAGTCTCTCCCCACTTGTGATGGCAGTTTTGATCTTTTTAGCAGCTTCATCTCTGTCAAACAAGGCAACGACTGGGGAAGCAATAGTATATGACGTAGTTTTAGAGGCAGTTCCGATTACACTGTCTTCAAAGTAGTTTTCCCATCTTTCCCTAGCTTGTTCAGGATTTCCTGACATAGCATCTCCAAGTGATTGAACACTTCTAACTAACTCATCCAATATCGGAATCTTAGGCATCTTTGTTGGATGTGTTGATGTATTGGATAGTATCAATATAATCTCCTGCCTGCGAGCCTTCAAGTTGCAAACTAGACGTTTTCAGAGTCGAAATACGAAGAGAGCAGATTATTGTGAAAATGACACAAGAAAGCAATGCGGTCAATTTATGCATGGTTATCAGCAATGTTTACATTTCTGAGAGATATGGTGACTAAAGGGCAACATGGGAATTTGACGAATTAATCGTGGACTTTTAATTGAATTTTCAAAACTGACAATAACTTCGGCCAGTCAGCACGTTTTTTCCGACCGTCACTCTAATCTGGTATGAAAAGTCGAGTCTTACCCACTGATTTGAATAAAGTGATAAGCTTCCTGACAATGATCCGCAGAATAGTTTTGTGAAATGATGGAAATTCTAAAATGTCAAAGTCAGTGTTATGTCTTATTCAATTTTCTTAATTATTTCATTTCATTTTTAGATTTAAGGTCGGAGTTTGTGTTACATGTATATGATTGAAAATAAGATAGATAAAAAAAGTGAGAAAAGGTGAGTGTATAAAATAATTCTAAACTAAAAAAAAGTTGCAAACGTTGAATGTAAGAAGCTTTTTAATTTTTCTTTTTGATAAGTAGATACAGTTGATTATACCTCATACTTTGCGCTCGCATTTTCAATTTGTAATTTACTTATTCTTATCATGAAAGCAAACCGAGCTTAATGGAAACCAAAATCCAAGAAGTGAAGCAATCTCATTGAAAAGAGTAACGGGGAGGAACAATTAATATTAATTTTAATTCTGAATTTAAACGACGATCAGAGCTAAGATTATCCTCTTCATCAAGGTAAAAAGTGCTTGGGGTGTCTCATTTTCGGGTCAGAATATACCCCCCCAAAAAAAAAATAGAGCTCAACTTTAGCAATTGCATAACTTGATATATGCACTATGCTATAGAGCTTTTGTATAGCTAGTTCGCTTGCTTTGTCCTCTCGCACAAACCAATGAGGACAAATTACAAATGTGGTGATCTGTGTTACGGCATTTGTCAGTAATGTTTTCCTATAAAAGGAGACATGTTTATCCTCTTGTGTGCATCTGTTCTTTTCACACAATCAAGTCATGAACTCATGAAAGCTGTGTGCCTCGATGCGATACACATTTTTCATGATCTCTCCCTTTCTTCCGTTTTACAAATGAAAAGGAAGTAGAACATGTCTTCTTATATTTTAAAAACTTTTTTGTTATAATTATAACTCGAAGCAATTTTTCCCTTTTAAAGATGAAGACAGATACGTGGGTGAAAAGTTATTCTTCTAGCACTACCTTTGAAATAGTTTGTAATATATCTCAATGAGCGTCTTCTTGGTAATTGAATCTTCAGAAAACGACTGAATTCAGATAACTATATCGAACCATTCTTTCAAAAGGAGCGAACAACGCAACAATTATCTTGTTATGACAATGGACCTACTAAGATAAGACTAAAACAATTATCTTGTATCATAAAGATTATATTCGCCAAAAGTGTAATATGAAAGATAATTTTTCGACAATCTATCAAAATCATGATAATAGTTTATAGGTCAGTTGTCACGCAATCATAAACTATTCTGAAAAGTTGTACGACTTTAAGATTTGCAATATTTCTTATATGCGCATGATATTTTCATAATTTAAGACGGTTGAATGACCAGTAGTTTTATTAGCAAACGTACATGTACACTGACAAAGTTCTGTAAAGCAGTTTAAATCTCTACGCCTAATCGGTAAACTCCTTCCTACATTAGGACAAAGATCGAGGATTTGATCTTTCATAGTTTTTTTTCTTCGAAATTATAAGCATTATGCAAATGGATAAAGATTCATTCATGTTGGGTTTAAGAGTGTGCGATTTCTTTTTTTTGCAGGTCCATATTTCCTATCACATGTACTCCATAGTAAGCCTCGTATTATTTTAGTTGATCTAAGGTTTTTGATGTTCGGACGGTGTATTCCATCCTTTCCAATCAAATGAACAGTCTTAAATCAATTATAGTACGATATTCCAGAAAAAGGGACATTACGTGCAATTTCCTTGATATCTGCGTTAATTTGCATGATAAAAAATGGTTTTATAAATATTGTGAAACAAATTCATCGTAACACTGGAAACAGTTATGGAGAAGAGTTCAAATTAGATATCTCGCCCACATCTTTGACGACTCTAAATGGTAACTGTCATATCACAAGATGTGAACTTTGTGTCGAGATTAATGATAATCTGGTCTGTTCTTCGAAATTTAACGAGTACCTTCTCTACTTTAATAGCATTTGATTTTGAACATTTGCTTTTAAAGTTAACAGCTAAATCAACACGATCGGCACAGGTGAAGACTGTAAATTCTCCGAAAGATATCAGAAGTACTCTTTAATTGTGTGTACACTATGATAAAGCATTCATTGACTTAAATGAAATAAAGCCTGCCTCCGGTCATCGAATCATTATTCTTTATGTACCATATGCATTGTCTGATTTAACCCAATTTAACAAGTATGATGACGACGACGAGAGGGAAAATAAAAACACATCAAGATAAGGATGATGGAGATCATAAATTTTATGATCTTGGTTGGGTAGGAGGAAGAAGATCGTGAATTTGATAAAGAGAAGAACAATGATGTTGATGATGATGGTGGTGATGATGGTGATGATGTTGGTGGTGATAATTTCATGTACAATACAAAATGTGTTTTCAGCTCAAATAATGTTTGAAACGGTCGATTAGATAGGCAAAATCTGTCTTTTTAGTGAAGGGCATTTGTAAACAGGGAAGAGAAGTAAAGACATGAAAGAGCAAAAGTTAAATGAGAAGAGAAAGAGAGACTGTGGAGGTATACATATAAGGAAGATATATTACATGTAATACGAAAGTAGAGTAGAGAAGATGAAATAAATGACAAAGTATTGAATCGATAAGATCTTTGTTGGCATACGTAACTTGAATGAAAAAAAAATCGTGTGTGTGGAGAGGAGTTCCTTGACACTTTTTAGTTTACCTTTTTTATTTCATTGTCAAGTATCAAACTACCTCCATTCTTGCGGTATTTGAATTGTCGGTTGTCAATACTTTAATATTACTTGACATGATGTCGATTTTTCTCACCATTTCTGCTAAACAAACGACTTATAATCATAATGTGTACCGTCTAAAACAAAACGAGACCAAAATTTCTATGGGCATGGCGAAATAGTGTAATATCGTCCTCTTTTCACAAGTATTGTTAAAGATTATGACAATTTTGTTATCTCAAAAACCTTTGTAAACCGAATTACGATAATGCATGTAATATTCTACTGAAAGTCGTGGACGGAAATCCGGGGGGGGGGGGGCAGGGAGGACGTATCTCCCCTACCCAAAATAGTAGGGGGAGGACACAGAATCAAATGTCCCCACTACTATTTTTGGTCTTTTATGATGGAATGAAATACATCATTGAAAATCGAAGTAAAACATGTATTTTTTGCCTGTCAAATTTATCTTGGTCGAACGACCTTTCATTTGGGGTGATAACCTTTTTTGTGCAAAAAATGTTTAGGCTTAGTATGGATGTAAAGAGAATAATGATGGAAAATGCGAAAAAAAAGGTCTGGAAAGGATAAAATGTAAGGAAAAAAAAAAGATCCAGAAATGCAAAGTGAGAGAAAGCACGGGGCCTATAAGAAAAGGAAAAGCAGGTAGGAAATGCGAAAAATGATAAGAAAGTAAGATGAGTGACAAATATGGGTAAAGGGAGGAAAAAGAAAATACTTTAAAAGAATGAGTTAAACTTTAAAGATGCTAGAAAAAATAGGGCAAAAAAAGGGAAGAACATTGCTCTGTCTGTCCATTGACGATGATTCATAGCGCCTCCTACGATGGAAACAACTGATGGCAATAGTTTGTTGCCTTGTTTTTCTTCTTTATTTTATTGCAGGTTTCAAGTATTTTAGACAGTCAGAAACATTTCAATGGAATTAAACAAAACCAATGGAGCCACTGGCGTACCTAGGATTTTCCAAGTGGGGGGGGGGGGCAAATTTTTGGAGGATATTTTGTCCCCCCCCAAAAAAAAGGTCTTCAACCACAAATAAAGGATTTCTCCACCCCCCCCAAAAAAAAAAATGGCAAGCAAAAAAAAAAAGGTTTTCAGGTTCAAAAGAGGGGGTACATTTCATATTCGTTTTCATTACATTTTTACCTTACAAACTATTAATTTGACTTCTCAAAAGGGGAGGGCACGTCCCGTGGATCAGTTGTGCCTTGTCAGGGGGGCAGGGATACGTCCCCTGTATGAGTTGTGACTCGTCAGGGGGAGGGGCAGTCTGCTCCCCTGCCCCTTTGAGGTACGCTAATGAATGGAACATATAATAATTGACCAAAATAATTGAAGAAACATGATCATGCGTCTGCAATAACTAACTCCATACAGAGGTAGAAAGGTAGCTCATTTAAAGAGTGATGTAAAAGGAAAGTCCACTCTAACAAAAAGGTATATGGAATAAACAGAGAACAACCCAATGAGCATACGTGGACAATTTTTTTTTATCAAAATCGGATGTTGAATAAGGGAATTATGACATTTCTAAGTTTCTTGAAGAGGAAGAACAAGGTGAATTTGATAAAGACGAACGATGATGATGATGATGGTGTTGGTGATGATAAGGTGGTGGTGGAGGTGATTGTGATGAAATCGGTGTTGATGATTTTATGAACAATATCAATACAAAATGTGTTTTCAGCTCAAATTCATAAATGAGTAATTATGATTTGTTTCTTATATTGATACTAGTCGTTTAATTTAATGCTTTTTTATCACCAAAATAGTTTAAAAGGTAGAACAATCAACGAAAAATAGGTAACAGAATAAAACACAACTGGAGTGCCTCTGGCAGTCTCGCCTGCATTACGCGATCCAATATATACACAACAAAAAAGTAAGTCCCTCCTTGAACAAACATCAATGATTTCTGAACCAATGCGAGTTTTTGATATATTTTTAAATGAGCGTGTAGGTAATTTTATAAGCTACCATCTGAGTATGTGTTATGGACGTATTTTACGTCATGCTTCAGTGATTACCGTCGGAGGGCAAAATGTCACTTTTCAAAAGTCACAAGCCCAAGTTCATGACTTTGATTCCATATCACAGGAACTGATTCCACATTCTCATCATGAAAAATGGAAGGTTTGTAAAAGGTACTTTCTGAAAGACGATACAACTTTTTTGGCTAAATTTCATGATTGAATAAACACAAGTCCAAATTTGCCATAATTGGATTTTTTTACACATTCTTTAAATTTATCAACAAAAATGATCGAATATGATGACAACTATTTTTGGGAAGAGCATATTCAACAATATTCATCGTTTCACGGTTCAATGAACATTTATTGAAAACAAAAAATACGATTTTCAAATATCATAGGCAAGTATTGCGTGATATTGGAGAATAAAACTGATCTTTTATCAATGTTTTTGTAATGTTTATGAGCAATTAACATGCTTCATTGATTCAAAGGCGTTTAATTAAACATTCACGCTTGAATGAACATATGGAATGTGATTAGCTCTTTTAACGTTATTAGAAAAAAAAATGCAATTTGTAACTATTGATATCTGTCACAAACCTCCTTGCATGGTTCATTTGACTTAATTTTCGAAAATTATGCAAATGGGAAGAAAGTTTAATGCCTTGTCCCTACTCTGTGCCGTATCATATTGTTATTTTGGTGTGCGCGCCTTTTGAATATTGTAATTCTTAATACATATGCGGAGTTTCATGAAGTAACTGTTGGCAGAAGTAACAAAAACCGTCCATGAAACAAACCCTTATTTCATATTTGTTAAAATTTTGACTTCCTCTCTCATAGACTTGTGTACATTATGGGTGCATATGTTTAAGAATAAGTAACCCCTTATTAAAAGTTACTTCATGGGCAGTTTTGGTCAAATGACCTTTCATTTCTTTCATCATGATAGGCAGATTTCAAAAGCAAGATATTACGCAAGCTTGCCTTACATAGCAGGATAAAGAAATTGAATAGACCAGGTGACTAGAATAGCACACCAATGAACACTTAATGAAGGTATTTGTTGCATTCCTACTTTGAATGCATAGCATGTTGCACAATGTACTTGACAAACTGACATACCAGTCATTCGTGGAAGCATTGTTGTATTTTGTGGATGTAAATGAAAACGACAATTCAAAGAATATATGAATAATCAAGACATCAAAGTTGGTGCTTATCTCATTAGAGTTTTAAACCACCATGCCTCTTTAGTACAAATGACTTTCTTCTGATCATGCGTAGAATATTTTGATCATGCGCAGAAAGGAACTACGAACTGGCTTGTGTATGGCAGAACGGGAGTCCAAGCTACTTGAAACAGATAAAGATAATAACACAAAAACATGGTGTTGGCTGTCCAGACACTCGAAAAAACAACAACACACATTCCCTCTTCAGTTTTGGTTTCACAATAAAACACCTAATAGTACTGATTGGATAATAATGCAGATTTGATATCTGTAATATTTGAAGTTATTACTTCTAAATAATGTATGATATAACATTTGCAAGATTTTTCAGATTTTTTTTTCTTGAGATTGATGATGTGTACTGTCCAGATCTGAAACTTTTTTTAAAACAAAAAGAGGAAAAAAATCGTATATTTATTTACATCTAGCCCTAAGGAGGTACCATCAAATGGGCATTTAATTATAAAAGTAGGCTCCATTGATCACAGCGATTCAGACCAAAACATGCAAACATTTAATATACAAATAAAACTAAAGATAATGGAGATTGCAAAAATCTAAATTGGATACTGCCTGAAAGCTGATTTTACTGTATTTTCAGATGCATTAAAAAATAATGATATTATCTGTTTTGCAATAGGGATACGTCTATGTTAATAATTGCATTTCTTTGGCATGTAATGTGCTTCTGTTGCGAAGCCTGAGAAGCAATATACACTATGCAAATTAATTGAACAGTGTCATAATGCGACAACATTCCGTTGCAAATAAACAGATGAAGCACATACTGATTTGCCCAGATGATGATGCATTTTATTGATCCTATTTAGAAGTAATAGTCCGGGTTATAATTGAGCAAGGTGCCACACGAAAAAGGAGAAATTTTCATATAATGCTTCTGGGCGATTCCACACTAGAACTTCAAAAATATCATAAATGTCAACATGCTTTCAATAAGTCATAAGTAGTGTAATATTTTACTATGATACCTAAATTTTATGAAAATTATGAGTTTTAACCAAAAGTGAAGACAGATATAGTTTTAATTTGGGGGAACAATGGGATTTCAAATTATCAATAATTTTGCTAATTAAATAGTCAAGTACAAAGACTGCCTGAAACAATTATTTGCAAAGCAAGAGAAGATTGAAAATATTGCAGGTCAATAGAATATATCATTGATGGTTCCAAACAATATCTACAACATTTTCATGATCCATAATAGGGGCAGCCCGGATTTTTCCGAACCTATTTTTGGCAATGTCCCGTACGACACATGACAACGCAAAAGTTTTTCCTACAATTTTATTTTTGATGATGCAATTTCATAAAATCAGTTTCTCTTTGTTTGACCCGTGGGTGATCGACTTATCCCATAAGGATCTAATTACTGCCCTTCATTTTTCAATTATTGTCCTATTAAAAGTTGTCCCGTACGACACACGCTGTGTCGTACGGGACATGTCCCGTACGACACACAATATAATAATGCATTTAATTGCAGGATTTGGATTCAGAAACCATAAATAGTAGGCATATTTAATTCATTTAATTGATTTAACATAAAGTGAACTGAAAAAGTACTTTATCTCCATAGAACATGAAATAGGTGATTCTAAACATTTTAATTGATTTCATGTAGGCTTATTCTTTTGTGAATCCCTTCAGCTAAACTGGTGATTTTCACTGATCAGAGCAGGTTAATTTCTTTTCATTGAGCATGAAAAGAAAACTTTTATAATTATTTCAACCTAGCCTGGAAGATGACTTCCTCTTGCATGCTAATGTGGAATTATTATAAGATGTAACAAAAAATACATATCAATCATCATGGTCATCTATTTGGACTTCCCTTGATGATCACTATTTTTATATACAGTATTGAAACTCCTTACTTTTTTCAAGTTGTAAAAAAAAATCTGGAAAATAAGACAAACCATATGGTTTCATGAATTGCAGATGGGTTTGAAAAAGTAGAACCGCATTTCTTTAGAAAAAAAAATTGTGGAATTACAAGTGACAGTTGTGATATCATGTAGATATACATTTTATATGAAAAATTTTAACCTTTAACCTCATAATTCTGCTAGGATCGAAAGCTTAGGCCCCTTTTGACTCTCTTATTTACTCCATTGGCTCTTTTTTTTTTTAGATAAGCAGTTTACAGCAGCTCCTTTTTGCCATTGTTTAAATAGTGTTTGGAAATCATCAATTAATTCCCTAAAATATAACTTCACACAAAACCTCAAGTTTTTCAGCTCGTAAAAATGCTGTGAACACTTGTACATTTCCCATCATGAAAAAATTATAACATATTGCTTCCAATTGTATATATTGAGGTCACTTAATTATATTGTCCTGAATGACTACTTATTAAAAGGTTTTTCATAAAAAAGGGAGAATTTAGGGGCAATGCTCCTTCTGATTGATAAAAAGTTCATTTTTTTTTTATTTAGGCTGCCCAGTCATGCCAGTACAACACGCAAGTGCCTGTACAACACACAAGTGTCCTGTATGACACACAAGTGTCCCGTATGACACACAAGTGTCCTGTACGACACAAATGTCCCGTACGACACAATATTTTGTTTATGATATATTGACAGAAATATTCAGCTAATAGCGGTTTCTAAGCTAATGAATGTCTTAGTTTGATAGGATTATCATTATCATCAGCCAAATAATGTGATTGAAGAAGTCAAAGTGACATAAAGTAAGAAAGTTTGGCTTCAATTTAGAGATGTCCCGTACGACACATTTTGAATGTCCCGTACGCCACAATGTTCTCGAAAATTAGAATTTGCTTTATTTATTCATGAATGTTTATTTTGCTTTCTTTTATAAATGTGTTTGTTCTTGGGTAATTGAGTGTCAATTTGAGTTCAGTTTCTATGAAATTTATCTGCCCAACTCACAGACTTTTGAGTACAAACTTGAGGTTTCTAAAAAAGCCACTTTTTCTGCGTCCGTACGACACATTACTATTTTAAATCTGTATTATACAGGATGTGAATTCAAGTCATGTTAAGTCTTGGTTTTTCTAACACTCTGGTAGTACTTGATGATCACCTATAGTTACTGGAATATTTTTTGTTTTTTCTTGTCAAAAACTGTCAAATGTTTTCTAAATGTCCCGTACGACACGTATGGAATCACCCTTCTAGACCAGTTTTTTACGCTGTATATGAATATATGAGATAACCAGGCTGTATCCTGAAAATTACCCCGTGAGGGCGCTTTTTTCAAAATGGCCGCCAAATTTTCAGAACATTTGAATTTTCGTACATAGATTTTGACATAAACATTCAACTGCCACCAAATTAGTGTCATATGAAAGACAAATAAATTTTCTACAATTTGGTACCATTTATAGGGGATAAGTAGGTCATTTGGCTGAGATTTTAAGTAGAAAAATGCATTTTTTGTCATTTTTTCCCAAAAATTGAAAAGTTTGCAAATACATGATTTTACATAATTGAATCAATGACCTTGAAATGTTCTAGAAAACTTTATTGATATACTATTATTATGTGGATGAAATTCCAACTCTGTATCATTCTTCTTAGCAAATATATAAGGTATCAAACTTGAACACTTCAGTTCCAGAAATGTCGCTTTTTGTATGCCTTTCCATAGACTAATATGTATAACATGTATAATATGTATAATGTATAGTTAAAAATTAAAGCCAATTATCAATTAGCTCGTTAGTCACTTGGATTGTGAAGAGTAGGCTTTTCTATATCAGCTACATAAAACAAAATGTTGGCACATCAAGGCCTAATACTCTCATGGGGTGGGGGTGTCGTACCCCTCCCCCCCCCCCGCCGCCCACGCCCCCCTTGGCTATATCATGCTGTTGTTTATTGCCTATTTATTGGAAAATCACCACTCTTTGAAGCAGCTATTGAGCATTCTTGCTATACAGTACAGCCACTTTAATTACTTTGAAACCACTTGGAGAGGAAAAGAGTAAGCTTTGTTCTACAAGCTACATCAAAAGTAGTGACACGTACATCGAAGCCAACCCCTCTCGGGGGGGGGGGGGGTCACCCTCCCCCTTTTGCTTATTGCCAATTTATTTGGAAATTCACCATTTTGGACCCAACATTGAGGCAAAAAAGCGTTTGTGCATTATAGTGTTTTATTGCTTTGAAAGAGTAGTGTGTTCTACCAGCTACATAAATAAGCGCTAGCTAATCGAACCCCAGCCCTCTTAGGGGCTGTCTAAGTCACCCCCTCCTCTATATCATGTATATTGCCTATTTATTGAAAATTTCACCATTTTGGATCACCCATTGAGGCATATTAAGGGGCGTTTCTATATCATACAGCCAATGTTATTTTCTTGTAATTACTTGGAGAGAAAAGCGTAGGCTTTGCTCTATCAGCTACATATTATTAGGAAGCGCTGGCACATCAAAACCTATCCCTCTCACGGGCTGATAAGTCAACCCCCCTATTATCATGTATACTACCTATTTATTGGAAATTGCACCATTTTGAATCGCCCATTGAGGCAAAAGTGCGTTTTTACTATATAGTACAGCCAAATTCGTTTTCTTGAAATGATTTAAATTGGAGAGGAAGGAGTAGGCATTGCTCTATCAGATACAAATAAACAAGTGCTTGCAAAGAAAAGCCTACCCCTCCGGGAAGCTGTTGAAATAAACCCATCCATTTTTGCATTATAGCATATTTATTGAAGAATTCACCATCTTAAAGCCCCCATTGAGGCAAAAAGGCGTTTATGATATAGCCCTGCCACTTTTACTGCATTGAAACCACTTAGGGAGGAAAGAAGAGATTTTTGCTTTTATCAGCCACATATAACATGTATAAAGAGGTGCAGACAAATAAAAGCCTACTTCCTTCAGGGGACTGTCGAAATTACCCCTCCCCCTCTCTTGAAATTCACCATTTTGGAGCCCCCATTTAGGCAAAAAATATATAGTTCTGCCACTTTTAATGCCTTGAAACCACTTAGGGAGGAAATAATAGTTTTTTTTATTTATCAGCCACATATAGAGAAGTGCAGGCAAATAAAAGCCTACCCCCTCCAGGAGGCTGTCAAAATCCCCCATCCCTTTCGCATTATTGCCCATTTATTGAAAAAATCACAACCTTGGAGCCCCCATTGAGGCAGAAAGTCATTTCTGATTATTTTTCTGCCGTTTTTAACCCTTTAAAACACTTGGAGAGAAAAGAATAGACTTTGCTTTAACAGCTACATATAAAGACATGCTCACAAATAAAAGCCTATCCCCATCAGAGGGCTGTTGAAATCATCCCACCCCTTTTTTATTATTGCTTATTTATTGAAAAAATTCACCATTTTGGAGCCCCCATCGAGGCAAAAAGGCGGTTCTGATAAATAGTTCTGCCATTATTACCGCCTTGAAACTAATTGGAGGGGAAAAACATTTTAATTTTGTTTTATAATCCCCGCCGATTCGACCCTAAACACGTAATTTTCTAGCGAAATAGATACCCTTTTTTCATTATTTTTGTGTTTTTGACACCCTTATCACGTTACGTACGTAACGTGCCCTATCGTGAAAAAGACATCCTTTTTACGTGTTTTTTTGGTCGCGCATGGTATCCACTCCTCAATGTAAGTGCCCCCTCCCCCCGGGACTAGAAACACGTTTTTTTTCCTCAACGGAGGTTCCAAAATGGCGATTTTTACAATGAATTGGCAAAAATCGTAAAAAGGTGGGGTAACATAATTATAGTCCCTTGGAGTGAGTCAGGCTTCGATATGGCAGCAATTTGTTATATATAGCTGAAAGAGGGGAACTTATTTTTCCTCTCCAAGTGGTTTCAAGAAAGAGAAATTGTGTGTTTTATACAGCAGAAGTGCATATCGCCTAAATGGGGCTCAAAAATTGTGAATATTCAAATAATTAGGCAATAATGCAAGAGAGGTGGGGTGATTTGACAGCCGCCCAGATGGGTAAGCTTCAATGTGCCAGCAATTCTTTATAGAGCAAGGCAAGTTCTTTCCTCCTTAATTGGTTTCAAGGCAGTAAAAGTGGCAGTACTATATATCAGAGATGCCTTTTTACCTCAATGGGGGCTCAAAAATTGTGAATTTCCAATAAATAGGCAATGACGCAAAGGGGTGAGGGGGCTAATTTCGACAGCCCCCAGAAGGGGAAGGCTTTTATTTGCCAGCACAAAATTATGTAGCTGATAGAGCAAATCCTATTCTTTCCTCTCTAAGCGGTTTGAAGGCAATAAAAGTGGCAGAACTATATATCAAAGACACCTTTTTTGCTTCAATGGGGGCTTTAAATACTGAAAATTAGTTGGGTAACTTCAACAGCCGACTGAAGGAGACTGAAGGCTTCGATTTGCCAAGACTTCTTTATATGGAGCTAATAGAGCAAAGCCTACTCTTTCTTCTCCAAGTCATTGCAAGAAAATAAAATTGGCTGTACTATATAGTAGGAATGCGCTTTTGCCTCAATGAGTGATCCAAAATGGTGAAATATCCAATAAATCGGCAATATACATGATATAGAGGGGGGGGGGGGGTGAATTAGACAGCCTCTGAGAGGGCTATAGGGTTCGATGTGCCAGTGCTTATTTATATGAAGCTGGAAGAGCAAAGTCTACTCTATCCTAAGTGGTTTAAAATCAATAAAATGGGGTGTGCAACAAAGCACAAACGCTCTTTGGCCTCAATGTTGGGTCCAAAATTATGAATTTTCAAATAAATATGCACTATTAAGCAAAAGCCCCCCCCCCCAGGGTGTATGCTTCGATGTGCCACTTCTTTAGATGTAGCTGGTAGAACAATTAAAGCCTACTTTTTCCTCTCAAAGTGGTTTCAAAGCAATCAAAGTGGCTGTACTGTAGTAGAAATGCCTGTTTTTGCCTCAATGGGTGCTTCAAAAAATTGTGATTTTCCAATAAATAGGCACTATACAACAACATAATATAGCCAAAGGGTGGGGGGGGGGGGCTTCAATTTCCCCACCCCATGAGAGTGTTAGGCCTTGATGTGCCAACATTTTTTTAATGTAGCTGATATAGAAAAGCTTACTCTTAACAATCCAAGTGATTAACGAGCGGAGATAATTGGATTTGATTTTTAGGTCATTGCTTCATTTTTCTTAGAATTATGTAAAATCATGTATTTGCAAAATTTTCAATTTTGGGGAAAAAAATGACAAAAATGCACTTTTCTACTTAAAATCTCAGCCATATGACCTACTTATCCCCTATTAGTGGTACCATATTGTAGGAAATTTATTTGTCTTTCATATGACATTAATTTTGTGGCAATTGAATGTCTATGTCAAAATCTATGTACGAAAATTCAAATGTTCTGAAAATTTGGCGGCCATTTTGAAAAAAGCGCCCTCACGGGTTAATTTTCAGGATACAGCCTGGTTACCTCGTATATTCATATTCAGCATAAAAAAACTGGTCTAGAAGCACTATATGAAAATTTCTCCTTTTTCGTGTGGCACCTTGCTCAATTATAACCCGGACTATAAACAGTGGACATGCATTCCAAATGTTGTGGTAGCTGGTTTTATGATCACTCTTTGTAAGGCAGGTCCAAAATTTTACTGCTCAACAAATCCCGTGAGAAAACATAACAGGCAAGTACTATAACCCCATCATCATCATCATCATCATCACTATCATCATCATCATCACCGTCATCATCATCATCATCACCATCATCATCACCATCATTATCATCGTTATCATCATCATCATCATCAGTGGCTGGATTACCCAGGCGCGGATCCATGGGGGCCGAGGGGGCCTTGCCACCCCCCCCCCTTCGGCTAAAAAAAAGAGAGAGGGAAAGAAAGAGAAAAAAAGAGGAAGAGGGGAAAAAAAGAAAGGAAGAAGGGAAGAAAAAAAGAGAGGAGAAGGGGGAAAGAAAAAAGGAAAAGAGAGAGAGGAGAGGGAGAAACGAAGAGGGGAAAAGAGAGAGGAAGAGGGGAAAGGAAGAAAAGAAGAAAAAGGGAAGAGGGGGAAGGAAGGCAAGGAAAAAAGAGAGGAAAAGGGGAAAGAAAGAGAAGGAAAAAGAGAGGGAAAGGAAAAGGAAAAAAGAGAGAGAGGGGAAGAGGGGAAAGAAAGAGAAGAAAAGAGAGACAGGAAAAAGAGGAAAGAAAAGGAGGAAGAGAAGAAAAGAAAGGGGGAGGGAGAGGGAGGAAAGAAGAGGAGAAAAAAGAGAGGGGAAAGAAAAGAAGAAGGGAAAGAAAAAAGAAAAAAAAAAGAGAAGAGGGGAAAGAACGAGAAAATAAAGAGGGGAAGGAAGAGAAGAAAAAAGGAAGGGGGAGGGAGAAGAAAAAACAGGAAGAAGGGGTTAGAGAGAGGAAAATGAGAAAAAAAGGAAAGAGAGGAAGAGGAAAGAAAGAAGAGGAAAAAAGAGAGAGAAGGGGGAAGGAAAGGAGAAAGGAAGAGAAGAAAAGGGGAAAGGAAGACAAGAAAGGGAGGAGGAGAGAGAGGGGGAAAAAGAAGAAGAGGGAAAAGAAAAGGAGAAAGAGGAAGAGGGAGGAAAGAAAAAAAAGAGAGGGGAAAGAAAAGAAGAAAAATAAGAGGGGGAAAGAGAAGAAGAAAAAAAGAGAAAAAGAAGAGGGGAAAGAAAGAAAAAAAGGAAGAGGGGGAAGGAAGGAAGAAAAGGGAGGGGAGGGGGAGAAAAAAGAGGAAGAGAGTGAAAAGAAAGAGGAAGAGGGGAAAAGGAGAAATAAGGAGAAAGAGGAAGAGGGAAGAAAGAAGAGAAGAAAAAAGAAAGAGAGAAAGGGGAAAGAAGAGAAGAAAAAGGTGAGAGGAAGAGGGGAAGGACGAGAAGAAAAAAAAAGAGGAAGAGGAGGAAAGAAAATGATGTTTGAACCAAAAGGGCGCTGAAATGATGTTCGAAGGAATGTCAAAATGCTGTTCGAACTGGGGGCAGAATTGATGTTTGAACGGGGGGGGGGGGGGTGTTACACCAACAAATGTAATAATCGCCCACAAATGTAATAACGCCCACAAATGTAATAACGCCCACAAATGTAATAAATTTGAAGTGATTATTGGCGAATTCGTTCTAAACTAATATCCTATAGTAATGCGTTCAAAGAGCTAAAAGTCTTTTTTCCAGACCCGGTTAATGAAATATTACAGTACAAGTCCAAGTCTTTTTCCAGACCCGGTTTTTCAAAATTATAATATACGTCCAAAGTATTTTTACCAGACCCGGTTGTTTCAAAATTATAATATACGTCCAAAGTCTTTTTTCCAGACCCGGTTAATTCAAAAATTATAATGCAAGTCCAAAGTCTTTTATTCAGACCCGGTCGTTTCAAAAGTTATAACATACGTCGGTGAGGGGTAAAGACAACACTCTAAGCCCAAGCATTTTAAGTGGGCTTAGTTTTGAAGATTGCTCTCAGCTGTCATTTTTTTCAATATTTCTTTATCTTTTAAATAACCGGGTCCAGACGAAAGACTAAGCATAATCCTTGTGTTATTCCACAGGAATAAGACTATGAGTCATTTGTTTTTTAGGATTGTTTAAATCATTTTTAATTCACCAGGTCTGGAATAAAGACAACGCTCTAAACATGTGCTTTTCTACATGCATGGTCTTAATTTGGAGGATTGTTGGTTCTTAGATTCGTTGTTGGGGGTTGAGTTTTATTGATTTTTTATTCCTGAAATAATTGTGTCTGGAGGAAAGTCGATCTTCGACAATCGGTCTTCATGTTGTTCCACAGTAATTAGATTATTGGGTATTCGTTTTAGAATATTTGTAAAAATTATTTTATTTTTCAAATAGTAACCAAATCTGGAGAAAGGATGTCTGCTTTACCCACGCGTTAGTAGGGGTAGTAGTATTATCTAAAAAAAAACATATTTTTACTGGGTGAAACTTTGGAAATTTGGTCTTAGATTTGAAGTTTTTCAGTTACTTTTTTTAATAGCCGGGTCTGGAGGAAAGAGTACGTTTTAAAACTCGTGTTATTCCACGAGAATAAGAATATAAGGTCTTATGTTAGAAGATTTTTTTCGTAACTGTTTTAGGTCTGGAATAAAGACAACACTCTAAACCTCTTTTAAAACAGGTTCTTAGGTTGAAGGTTTGTTTGGTCTTAGACTTTGATTTTTTTTAATTCTTACTATTAGCGTTTTTTTTTTTTTTGAAGAAAAAAAATGGTCGGGCTGAAAGACTACGCTATATCCAGCATTAATAAGATTATGGGGTCTTTATACTGTTTTTAAACTGTTATTCATAATGTTTAAATAACAGATAACCGGGTCTGGAGAAAAGACTACGCTTGATTCTCAATTTACTCTTAGTGCATATATTCACAATATACACCGTATAAGTTGAAACAACAAAGACATTAATTCCACCAGTTTTAATTAACTGGGTCTGGAGAAAAGACTAAGCTCGATTCCCATTTTTTCCACAGGAATATCATTATCGTATCTTAGTTTGGACTTATATTATAAATTTTGAAATAACTGGGTCTGGAAAAAGACTTTGGATTTATATTATAATTTTTGAAACAGCCGGGTCTGGAAAAAAGACTTTGGACTTATATCACAATTTTTGAAACAACCGGGTCTGGAAAAAAAGACTTTGGACTTTTATTATATTTTTTTAAACAACCGGGTCTGGAAAAAAGACTTTGGATTTATATTATAATTTTTGAAACAACCGGGTCTGGAAAAAAGACTTTGGACTTGTACTTTGATGTTTTATTAACCCGGTCTGAAAAAAAGACTTTGCACTTTTGTGCTATATGAACGCATTACTACAGGATTTTAGTTTAGAACGGATTCGCCAAAAATCCCTTCAAAATTATTACATTTGTAGGTAAAGTGTTATTACATTTGTGGGCGTTATTACATTTGTGGGTAAAGTTTTATTACATTTGTGGGCGTTATTACATTTGTGGGTGCAACAGGGGGGGGGGGGCGAATTGATGTTCGACGTAGGGGCGCCAAATTGATGTTGGAATTAGGGGGCGCCAAATTGATACTCGAGCTATAGTGGGGGGGGGGCGAAATGATATTCGAACTAGGGGCGCCAAATTGATGTTGGACCTACATGTAGGGGCGCCGAATCGATATTCGAACTAGGAGGGTGCCGAAATGATGTTCGAAGGGATGCAAAAATGATGTTCGAACTGGGGGCCGAATTGATGTTCGAACGGAGGGGGGGGGGGGCGAAGTGATGATCGACCTACATGTAGGGGCGCCGAATTGATATTCGAAGTAGGGGCGCCAAATTAATGTTGGACCTACATGTAGGGGCGCCGAATTCATATTCGAACTAGGAGGGAGCCGAAATAATGTTCGAAGGGATGTTAAAATGATGTTCGAACTGGGGGCGCCAAATTAATACTCGAACTGGGGAGGGGGGCTGAATCGATGTTCGAGCAAGGGGGGGAATGATATTCGAACTAGGGAAGGCAAAATGAGTTCGAAGGGATGCCAAAATGATGTTCGAACTGGGGGCCGAATTGATGTTCGAACGGGGGGGGGGGGGGGGGCAAATTGATGATCGACCTACATGTAGGGGCGCCAAATTAATATTCACCTAGGGGCGCCAAACTGATGTTGGACTTACATGTAGGGGTGCCGAATCGATATTCGAACTAGGAGGGCGCCGAAATGATGTTCAAAGTGGGGGCACCAATTGGATACTCGAATTAGGGAGGGGGCCGAATCGATGTTCGAACTAGGGGGCGCCAAGTTGATACTCAAACTAGGGGTCGCCGAATTGATATTCAAATTAGGGGGGCGCAAAATTGATACTCGAGCTAGGGGGACAAAATAATATTCAAACTAGTTAAGGCAAATTGAGTTCGAAGGAATGCCAAAATGATGTTCGAACTGGGGGCCGAATTGATGTTCGAACGGGGGGGGGGGGGGCAAATTGATGATCGACTTACATGTAGGGGCGCCGAACTGATATTCGAACTAGGAGGGTGCCGAAATGATGTTCGAAGTGGGGGCGCCAAATTGATACTCGAACTATAGATGGTGCCGAATTGATGTTCGATGTAGGGGGCGCCAAATAGATACTTAAACTAGGGGGCGCCGAATTGATGTTCAAACTAGGGGGGCGCAAAATTGATACTCGAGCTAGGGGGGCGAAATGATATTCGAACTAGGGAAGGCAAATTGAGTTCGAAGGAATGCCGAATTGATGTTCGAACGGGGGGGGGGGGCAAATTGATGATCGACCTAAATGTAGGGGCGCAGAACTGATATTCGAACTGCCGCCTTGTTGTTGACTCATTGGTCCATATATTGAAAGTTTGAAATGCCTTGGCCTTGAGGTTTTAGGCCTTGGGTTTCCATGCCTTGTCCTTGGGATTGAAGCCTTGGTCTTGGGTATTAAAGCTTTGGCCTTGGAGGTTTGAGCCTTGACTACAACACTGATGGTTTATTGATAGATATTATTTACAGAAATTTTGACTTTTTACTTGCACACACTAAGAAATAAATGTTCAGAATTGAACCCCGAAAGGTTGAGGCAAAATCAGTGCCCTATGGGTTCAAAAATTGAACCCATAGGGGTTCAATTTGAAATTGAAATTTGAAATTTAGGGGTGCAGTTTTGAACCCGCATGGTGCAAAAATGAACCCCAACCGCAGGGCTCAATTTTTGAACCCCAAATCAGGGGTTCAATTTTTGAACCCATAGGGTGCTGATTTTGCATGAACCTTTCGGGGTTCAATTTTGAACCTTTATTTCTTAGTGTGCAATATGTAAAAGAATAAATGAAACTTTCATTGTAATGGTGAAAGTTTCGGATGCGTTTTTTTTGACGAATCGTCAAATACTCAAATAAATGAAATAACTCTATGGTTTATATCGTTCCTATATTTTTGTTTCATGTAGTAATGCGTAAAAGACAGCTATATACAGTTGATGATACGACACCTTTTCGTTTCCAACCTACGGTGGGAAATCACGTTTTACTTTTTTAAACAAATTCCACTGAAACTATTACGTGGATTTACTCAGGCCTAAACTGCATTGCTATCATTTCCATTTATTGTTACATCTTGAAATACTTGATGTATACAAGATACATGGGACCTTGGAATTCATGTTTCACTAGTATTGTATGAAAGAGAGAGATAAGAACTTATCGTCCCAAATAATGCGAACTTAAGAGCATTGTTTTCATATTCATAAAGACACTGACAATAAAGTATATTTTTAAAGTATATTTCTCTTCATGACGAAAATCTCGCGTTTGAGGACTGTATACCCCGATTTTCCCTTATCATCAAATATCTTCTCCCAGTAATACAAATCCTATTGCCCTCAGGCATGAAATTTAAGTATAGAAACACCTGTTTCTTGACCTCGGTCCGAAGATAATTCACCCCAGCGTCTACGGTCACAGCAGGGGGCCACACACGATGGATTGCAATGTGTGTAGTTCCGGCGAGAGCATGGATGTATACACGCGTTGATAGAAAGTTTTTTCTTCCTTTTTTTCTTTCTTTCCTTCCTTCCTTCTTTCTTTCTTTCTCTCTCTCTTCCTTCCTTCCTTCCTTTCTTTCTTTCTTTCTCTCTCTCTCTTCCTTCCTTTCTTTCTTTCTTTCTTTCTTTCTTCCTTCCTTTCTTTCCTTCTTTCTCTCTGTCTGACTGTCTAATTCTTTTCTTTCTAGACTTATTTTCTTCATCCACCCCCTTTCTACACCTCTAAAGAACGTGCATTTGCCAATCATATCTGTAGTAAGGCCTATAAATGTCCTTTTCTCAAAGTTGAGGTGTAGGCCTATACATAGAACATTAAAATACAAAGACCAGCATTATGAATCTAAATGTTTGGATAGCATTTCAATGTTCTATTCATATCTATTCAGAACGTTTTCTAATTCACATGCGTTATTAGCAGGTGATCTTCTTTATCTTTATCTCCCATTATTGTTCTTATTTTGTAGGCCTATAGCCTGTGTATACGGTAAACCTCCCTCTGAAATACCTTTCTTGGTTTCATGTTTTCTTTCAGATTTGTTTCCACCCAGGCGCGCCGGAACACTTTCAGTTTTTTTTTTTTTTTTTTGGGGGGGGGGGGGCAAAATCCCGAAGGGGGCACAATATTTTTGAAAGCGTGAGATACGGAAGCGATCGAGCGGGAGAGGGTGTGGTTGAGGGTGTAAAAATTGAGTGTAAAAGTTGCGTTTCTAAGAGCATTCAAAAATAAATTTCTTGAGAATTAAACAGTCTTGGGGTTCTTTTTGCTCCTGTTTCCTTCCTTCTGACCCACACTGGTGTTTCTTCATGATCAGGGTCGCAATTCCAACAAATTACGAGCCTTATTGCAAACTCTATCGCCGGTCTGCGCTGGGTGGTGTTTGCGTGGAAGTGCTGGGGCCGGCTCGGAGACCTGCCTCTCCAGTCTGACTCTGATTAAGAAACTCTTGAAGTTGAACTTCGTCTGCGATTACGATCTTTCCAACACTCCATCTTCCCAACTCATCAATCGCCTGAACTCGCTCTCCAACGATGAACATTTTGACTTACAAAAAAATTAGCACAACATACCTAAGTTAGACATTTAATGGTGGAAACTAAAACGACCCAAAACAAACGGTGGAATGGATGCAGCGCACATGGGCAGTTTGCGGAGAACCACGTATGGTGCAATAATACGTTTGCGATTAAAAAAATAGTTACAGGCATAGTTTGTATTTAAATTATGAATAAGACTTTGGGGTAAAAAAATAATGATTTCATATTTTTGTGCATATTAGCAGCATGATTATTATACTTTGTATGTTGGTATGCCATTACTTCTATTTTTCGAACGTTAAGACTGTATCATTGCGCGAGTGAACCCATTTTCTTGCTGGACGGACAGAAACTATGCATGCATCGCAGTCCTTGCATGCTAAGCATACCGTAATTTTTATTCGCTTACTTTCCTTATTTCAAGGTCGATTTTCTTCGTTCGAAATTGAAAATGGACTAGCATTGGATGTCTGAATGTAATATGCCTTTGAAAACGTGTTTAATATCGAATACAATAATTTCATTCCGAAGATCCTTCTACAGGCAGACAAGTCTTACGTAATAGCACAGCGTTGATTATCATTTCGTCCTTGGCTCAACGCTCATTTAGCTGGCCCGTGGTGGTGAAATCGAGACAAGGGGATTACCTGGCCAAGACGAGTTTATCGGGGTTGGAAAAGTTGTTTGAGATATTCCAAACACGAATCGGGGTATAAAACCGCAGTTTGCAGTGCGAAGTGAGGTCGAGAATCAAACGGGACATTTTCGTAATGTTTAGTATCTTATATTCTTTTTATATACACCGTTTACAGGCATTCTGGTTCTTTTGAAAATCTACTTGGAGTATATAAAATTTGAGCAAGATTATAAGATACATAACCTTTCGATACTTTATATGATTTTTGGAAGAGCGAAAGAGCCAATGTTTGATGATAAGGATTGACAAGACAACTCACTGTTTTGAATGGATTTCAAGCGAATAACAAGATTATATAATATATCCAAACACTTACAGATCTAAGTAGGCAGTGCACTCCCAATTAGTAAACATGGTAAATGCTGAGTGCTGACTACTGAGTATACCTCAACTATATAATAAAAGGCATGCAAATTTATATATTTTCAAGAATATCTTACCCAAAATAAAGTATGAATTTTCTTTCATGTAGAATATGCAATTTAGTTATTGCACAACCAGTTTTCATACGCGGCGATACAGGGGCGTCATCCCCGTAAGATTTTTCAACCCCTGAAGCAAAAGCCTACAATGCAAGAGAGGTTTCTGTGAGAAGTAACTGAACAAGACATTACCCATTCGGCAATGGGAGTCAATATTTCGGCACGATTATTACTTGACTTGAAATTAGGGCCCCCAAGAAATTGGATCCGCGCCTGGCTCCCGCTCACATAATTCTAGCAGGGCCTACTCTGATGAGAAGTTAAACGAAATTTAAAGTATCAAATGGTTAAAATAGATATCGCTCGAGTTTCCCGCTCGCATTGATTATTTTTAAAGTGATATTACATTTATTCATGAACACATTATAAAACCATTATTCAATTGCCTCTTCTTCATGCATAGGCGGATCCAGGTGGGGACCCGAGGGGCCCGGACCCCCCTATTGGTAGAGCAAAAAAAAGGGGGAAAGAAAGAAAAAGGAAGGAAAAGAAAAGAGAGAAAAAAAGGAGGAAGACGAATGAATAAAATAAGATGAGAGGAAGACTTGGACAAAATATTTTATGTCACTATATAAAATTTTCGCTCGCGCTTCGCGCTCGCATTGCCTGTTAAGGGATCCACATATCTTGTTCAACACGGAGCTTAAATATCAAGTTTGGAAGTCAGTATACAAAACATATTTCTCCTTGGAAATCGAACTTTCATTAATTTTTGTGATTTACATATTGATTTTTAAAAAGTGCTCTGTAAAAATGTCAGTTTTATGGTCTGAATATTAACATTTTCTAATTGCGCTGCGCGTTCGCGAATTGTGATTTATCAGGTACCTATTATTTTCATGTATTCCATAAATTTTTCAAAATATCGATTTTCAGGTCTGATTGTCAAAACGCATCAGCTAGCGCTGCTATGCTTGCATTTTTGATTGGCGGGTTATGTATGTCTCAATATTGATTGTATAACAAACTACTTAAAATCCCCTTTTCATGACAGTTTATCAAAAATTTCGGCTCGCGATTTGCGCTCGCATTAATGGTTAAAAATATATCAACTAATTAATGATGCATCCTATTCATAAATAAACAGGTGCTTGAAATGTTCAGTGTTCAGGACATAATATCATAAGATTCCGCGCCCTCATTATGCATTAATACTAAGATATCAATTTAATAGTTAAATTGTCACTTTTGTTTTATCTCGCGCTTAGCAAGATGAATAGGAAGATGTATAGTCATCATATTCATTTGATAACATGTCCTAAGGATGTCAAGGTCCTATGTCTCAAAATTAAAGGAATAATGAAATATATCAGCTCTTTATCAAGTGCGATTTATATCCACCTCACAAGTATCCTACAAAGTGTTTGAAATATCAGATCGGAATATCAAATATTTTAAGCTCGCGCTTCGCGCTCGCTTTTATTTTCATGATAAAAGATTGTTTAGAATGCCTAGATTCTAGGTCTAAATCTGAGACACGCGCGCGCATTTTAATTCAGTTATCCAGTTTCAGATCACAATATCAAAAAATTCTGCTCGCCCTTTGTGCTCGTATTATTAATGTAGGAAGATCCCCTTTCTCATCCCTTTCATGATTTACAAAACATGAATAGTGTATCCCGTTCAAGGTCGAAATCTCGATTTTTTACGCTCGCGCTTCGTGCTCGCATTATTTGATTGTGAAATATGTAATTTCTTCATGGCTAAATTCAAGCAGTCCTTAAAAGGCACTTTTCGATCAGTTCAAAACGTGTACAAACATTTTCTGCTCGCGCTTTGCGCTCGCATTATTAATGTAGGAAGATCCCCTCTTACTCATCTTTTTCATGATTTAGGAAACATGAATAGAGTGTCCCGTTCTAGGTCTAAATCTAGAATTTTTCCGCTCGCACTTCGCGCTCGCATCAATTGATTTGATTTGATTTATTGTTTTCTTCTGCATCCATAACATTCGTATAATACATTTTTCACAACATAATAAACATAATATGTTAGCATTTTTGGCATGAATCATAAATAAAGAGTACTAAAAAAATAATTCCAGACAAAAATGATTAACTATATGATATTCACAATTTGCAGGATTGTCATCATAAGCAGATTGCTTGAAAAAATGACAATCCCAAACTTATACTAATTGAATCAATACATTTATAAAGCAAAGTTGGCATATATTTTCAAATACGATACATGAATTCATGCAATATTATAGTATGAAGATGATAAAACTGAGGGTGACGTTGATATGATGATGACATTGATGATTATGATGATGATGATGATGAGGGCCATCGAGATGATGGTGGTCATGATGAAGCTATTGGTAATAACTAAATCGAAGAAGGAATAAATTCACGATAAAAAGGAGACGACACAGAAATTTTACTTCAAATATTTTGATGATAACATAGATTAACGTTTGCCTTCGCTCTTCAAGTGGACGCTTGAAGAGTGAGGTGTGTGGAATGCTGTCGTAATTTTCATTAATTTTTTTTTGTTTTGGGAACTTTTTGTCATTAGTGAGGAATATTTATTTAAGCTGTTTTATTGTGTTCATCACCCAGGAGTACATTTTTATCACTTCTTTTGGAAATAAACCTGATTTTGCTAATTTCAGCTTTGGATGACTTCACTCAAATAATGTCTACAGTCCCATGTACTTCATAAATTGTCAGCAGTGAATCTGTTTACTGATGTGAACCCTGTAGAGCTGTCATCGTTCAACTATACTGCACTGTATTGTTACCCTACCCTGGAACTCCATTGTTTTCTTAATCCTGCCTCATCTGCCTATTGATTATTGCTGTAATCTCTATAACCTTAATCGCCTACTTACAAAGATGGCAGATAAAGAAGTTCCACCACCAACAACAAGGGGAACGTCAACATTAGTTGCAGCTACAATCAAAGATATCTTCACAGACAAACGTCTCATATGCCTTATTGAGAACCATGTAGTAAATCACCTTAACAAGTTGAAAGAAGATATCGAGAAGCAAGAAGCCCGTATCCTTGACATGAAATTTACCATCCAGAAGAAGAACACCGAAATTAAAGCTCTACAAGATCAACTTGAAACTAACACCAACAGTGTAGCCAGCATGCAAGATAAGTTGAATCAGCAGGAACAGTACTCTGGACAAAACTGCTTAAAGTTTTTCGGTATTCCTGAGGTAGCTAATGAGAACACCGATGATCATATCGTCAAGCTGTCGTCAGATGTCCTGGGAATTGAAATGACAAAGCAAGATCTGGAGAGGTCGCATCGCGTTAGGAAATCCCGTGAAGGAAGCCACTATCTATCATCGCAAAGTTCAAGTCATATCGTAAACGTGATGAAGTCATCAAACAACGACGGAAGCTTGCTGGAACAAGAATGGCCATTCTGGAAGACCTTACCTCAACGAATGCTGACCTACTACAGAGAGCGAAGAACAATGACCGAATCAAAGCTGCCTGGTCCCTGGATGGTCGGATCTTTGCTATAAGCAAATCAAGTGGAAGTACCAAGAAACTCATCAGATCAAAAGGAGATATTGATCGTATCTAACTCTTTCAAGTTTGTACTCCTGGACGATTTTTAATGACTTTTGTTGTTTCACTTTTTTTTTCTTTTTAATCATTGGACTCCTGATTTTTTTCTCGCTTTTGTAATTAAACTTTCCTTTATTTCCTCTATTAAATGTTGTGTGCAGATTGTAACCTTGTAGTAAAGACAAACGATACATGTTCATTTTGCAGAGACTTTAACAATGGCATTCACATTCACTCATGTGACATTCACAATACATGCCAATGTCCTTTTCCTAGATGTATTCATTCTGTTTTTCCTTATTTTGAGATAAATGATGATGAATTCATTAATATGCATCGTTATGATAACAACCATCTTTATAATAATCAAGATTTTAATAAATTATATAATACTTTTGATGTATAAACGACGACAGTGAATTTGACTTGGATATTTTCTCAGATGATCAATTTGTAGATAGTTTAAATATATAAATAGTAGTATTAGTATTTTACACTTTAACTCTCGTAGTTTAAGTAAAAAACTTTGATGCAATATCAGAATATCTATCCACATTATACTTTAACTTTTCTGTATATGGATTTTCAGAAACCTGGATTAATAGCAATTCGCCTCCCTTATTAGATGGTTATACATTTGTTAATTCTGATCGATGTCAAAGGAAAGGAGGAGTAGTAGCTTAACTGATTTCTGATTTATTAAATTATTTTGTTCGGACAGATTTACTAATTTGTTCCCAATGTTATGAATCACTTTTTATTGAAATATCATTTCAACACACTAAAAATGTTATTTTATGTATTATCTATACAAAACCCTCATCAAACATAACTGACTTTACTGAATATTTTGAAGATTGTTTAAAAAAATAAATTCTGAATGTAAGCATGCATACTTAATGGGGGACTTTAATATTGATCTTATGAAATATTCTTATTACGGTCCTGTTAATCAGTTTTCAAGTGTTATTTATGTCAACAGTTTCTTGCTTCTTATTAATAAACCATCTAGAATTAAACAATCTTCCTTTTCCTTAATTGACAATATTTTTACCAATAATTTCAACTCCGATATTTCATCTGGTCTATTAGTAAATGATATTTCTGATCACTTCCCAGTTTTCCAAATAACTAAAAAATACAATTTGATTAAACAAGATTTTATATATTCATGCCAAAACATAAATGAAAACACGATCAATCTTTTCAAAGAAAAACTTGCCATTGCTAATTGGGATTATATATTATTCTGTGAAAACACTGAAATTGTTTATAATAAATTTTTAATGAAGTTCAGTAAATTATAACAATGTCTTTCAAAAAGTTTCTAGATCCAAAGAAAAGAGAAAAGCAAAGAAACCATGGATTGATTCAACACTGTTAAAACAGATGCGGAAAAGGAATAGACTATTTAAAAAGTATCGTGAAAACCCTATTGAGAATTTTAAGAAAAAATATGTGAAAATACGTAATTTTGTAAATAAAGCTCTAAAGAATGCTCGTAAAAGATTTTGCGAACAAAAGTTTAGAGTCTAGTGGTAGTTTGAAAAAGACATGGAACATTATTAAAGAAGTACTTGGAAATAAAAAGAAAAAGCTGCCTTAGTATACAAATGTTAATGGTAATAATGTTTACGGGGATAAGAATATAGGAAACATTGTTTTTTATTATTCTGTTTTTATTATAACAAATTGAAATAAATCACAAAATATACAAATGATTATTAGGTCATTGCAAATCATATAAACACAAATTAGTTACACAAAAAGACAAAATAACAACTACAATAATAAAAACACCTACCCACTTATCCTCCCCTATCCCCCTCCCCCCAAAAAGGAATGAGGCAAAGTGATGACTGTTATCTAAACAAAGATAGATGATTTGGTAAATAAAGTAGACAAAACAAAATATACAAGCTATGATTATGAAGCGGTTTCGAACAACTATTCATAGGATTAAGAACACAACTGGTTATCCAAGACGACATAATTATGGGTTTTTTTAAACAAACAAGTATATCAAGGAGACTGAGATGCAAGTTGCATAGTCACATAGTCATAAAAAAACAATTATACTCATTTCTAAACCATTACGTCACACATTTAACTTGTCATTATCATTCGGTATAGTTCCTTCCGAATTGAAAATTTCCAAAGTGATCCCTGTTTAAAAAAAAAAGAAGATTTACATGATATTTCTAACTATCGTCCAATTTCTGGTTACACTTCGTAATTCCGAAGCTTCGTAGTTCCGAAGGTTCTTTATTCCGAAGGTTCGTAATTCCGAAACACGTAAATTGCCTATACTTCGATGTTCGTTAATCCGAAAACGAAAAAGGATTCGTTAATCCGAAAATCTGTGGCGTTATTCCGACGGTTCGTTATTCCGAAGGTTCGATAATCCGAAAACGAAATAACGTTCGTTTTTCCGAAGGTTTGTTAATCCGAAAACGAAATAAGGTTCGTTGTTCCGAAGGTTCGTTAACCTTAGTTTTCAGTTTTTAACCAGAGTTTTCTCTGGTAAAAACTTTTATGCAACAGGCTTCAGAAAGTAACCTTTTAAGGACTGCATTTAGTGACTCATGAATAGAATATATATCTCACGAACTAAGTATAAAATGAAAGCGCGAACCGCAAGCTTAAAATTTGTGATATTCCAACCTGAAAACTGGACATTTCATACTTTATGTAACCAGGAATAGAATGAGTTTCTCAATAAACAATACTTGATGCGAGCGAGAAACGTGAGCCCAAATTTTCCGATTTTCCAACCTGAAAATGGACATTCTAAGCATTCTTGTAAAAAAAAATAATAAAAGCTGGGAGAACAGTTTTCAGAACTGAAGTGGCTTCCCTGAGTGAATAATATCTATATCATTATCATCATTATTATCATTCTAGGCCTACATGAAATTTCCAAAAGTTTGAGCACGTGATTCGCTTGCAACATCTCACAAGGATGCCCTTTTAATAGTAATTGACCAAAAAGGCGAATTTTACATCTTCAGATTTGATTTTTCCACAAAACCACTTGCTCGCTACGTTCGTAGAAATGAAACGTAAATATATAACTTATCTATCAGTGATCACTTTAAAATTTTTGCTCTATTCAATTACTACAAAACACACAACCTCTGTACACAGACGATAATCTCATGGTGAAAATATCCGTTTGCACCAAATTGCCCCTATTGGCCCCTTTTTAGCTTTGCCCCCCCCCCCAAGGAAAATACGTTCCGCCGCCACTGGTTGAAACATGCATCGTCTTCATGGCTAACTGCAAAAAGTTCTTATAATGTCCCCTGTAGATCAGGTCAGAGCTTATATATTTAAAATTTCTGTTCGCAGTTTTTATCTAAATTTAGTTACATAGGCATCTCGTTTTGAATATTACACGCATAATGCCCATCATTTGAAAAAAAAAGATTTAGCTGGCGCTCGCATTATTTAAAAAGAGTTTATCATGTTATTACATATTTACTTTATTTTATAAGTATAAAGCTAATTATTGACTGTTAGGACTACCCTTTCAAAGAAACAAACAAAAATCAACTTTAAACTGCCGATCGAGGAAAATATAGCTAAAAAAAATTGCCCCCCCCCTATTTGACGAAAGTTGGATCCGCCGGGAGGGAGGCAGGGGGCACTTGCACCCCAAAAATGAATTAAAAAAACAGGGAAATGAATATTTTCCAAAATGGGAAAGTTCCTTCTTCAAAAATAAATATGCCGTTTGTCACGTTTTATTTTTCAGGCTGGAATATTGCAAATTTTGAGCTTGTGCTTCGCACTCTCATTCGATTGTTGAAATATACATCCTAAAGAGGTCACTAAATGCTTTCTTTAACAGGTTCCTTTTCTGGTCAGTATGTTTAAGCTCGCGTTTTGCGCTCGTGTTAATTCTTTAGTTAGATGCACATCTTTTTAATGACAGCAGAAATCTACTCGGATTTTTAAAAACTTATGTTCATTTTTTTATTGAAATACCCTCAAGTTTTAGCTTGTGATTCACGCTCGCAACACCTCGCAATAATGCCATTTTAAGAATAATTGGCCCCCAAAAACGAATTTTACAACTTCACCTTTAATTTTTTACCAAGCCGCTCGCTCATTATACTCTCTCCCGAAAAATAAAGACTAAATATACATTTTGCCATAATAAGAAGTCACTTCAAAAAGTTTTTCTCTACTTAATCACTATCGAACAGACAATGACTTCAATCAGATGATAATCTTAAGGGGAAAATATCACCAAAGTATCCATTTTGACGTATGAGTTTCATTTTTGGCTTCACCCCCCCTAAACGAAAATTCGTTCGGCCGCCCTTGCCTTCCCATCCTCATAACAATTGAACGGAACAGTGCCCCCCCCCCCTTGCCTCTGCCTTTGCTTTCCCGGTTTTCATTTTTCGGATCAACAAACCTTATTTCGTTTTCGGATTAACGAACCTCCGGAACAACGAACCTTAGTTCGTTTTAGGATTAACGATCCTTCGGAACAACGAACCTTATTTCGTCTTCGGATTAACGGACCTTCGGAACAACGAACCTTATTTCGTCTTCGGATCATCGAACCTTCGGAATAACGAACCGTCGGAATAACGCCACAAATGTTCGGATTAACGAACCCTTTTTCGTTTTTGGATTAACGAACATCGAGGTATAGGTAATTTACGTGTTTCGGAATTACGAACCTACGGAATAAAGAACCTTCGGAATTACGAAGTTTAACCGTTAATTATTTAGAAAGATACACATCTTTCTCACGATTACAAAAAATGCTCAGAATGTTTAAGTTCACGTCTTGTTACATGAAATGTCTTCTAGTTTGAGCTTGCGATTCGCGCTTTCAACATCTCACAAGGATCATTATTAGTATTATTTTTATTTTTATTACCAGCAGAACCTTTTATTAAAAATGACATCCCCTCCAATACAGATCCTATTATCTAGAGGTTACTCGCACGTGATCAATACACTTGATACCCTGCTGGCATTTTTAAACCATTTGCTTAGGCAGCAATTGCTCAGATAAAATCGAAATTAGCCTATGCTTGATCCGGGCGCCTATTAATGAAAAACATGCTTTTGGCCACAACACACGCATGTATCATCGATCGTTATTACTATCATTGCGAAATATCGTGTAATCTTGTAATGACAACACCGTTTTTGTTACCAAAATGAATGATTTTCATTTTCGGAAATACGAACCTTATCTAATTTTCGGATTGACGAACCTTCGGAATTACGAACCTTATTTCGTTTTCGGATTGACGAACCTTCGGAATTACGAACCTTCGGAAATACGAACCTTATTTCGTTTTCGGATTGACGAACCTTCGGAATTACGAACCTTATTTCGTTTTCGGATTGACGAACCTTCGGAAATACGAACCTTCGGAATAACCGAAGCTTCGGAATTACGAACGAATGTATGCGCCAATTTCTTTGCTCCCATTTTTCTCAAAAATTCTTAAGAGAACTGTACATAATCGATTATATGATTTTCTATATATCAATTCTCTATTAGATGATAATCATTTTTTTTAAATGTATCAAATGAAAATGCAGTTATCAATTTACATGATTATTTAATTAACTCTTTGAATAAGAAACACCATACAATTGGAATATTTTTTAGATCTTAGTAAGGATTTCGATTGCATTGATTTTACTATCTTATTACGTAAGTTACAGTACTAGTATGGAATAAGGGGTCTTCCGTTGCCCTGGTTGAAAAGTTATTTTTCAAACCGATTACAACATGTTTCTTATAACAATGTTTTATCTGAACCTTTTGAATGTCTTGTGTGGCGTGCCCAAGGGATCAATCCTAGGGCCGCTATTATCTTTAATATTTATAAATGACCTACCGAACTGTACAAATAAATTACAGTTTCTACTTTTTGCGGATGATACCAACATATTAATTTCTGATGATGCGATACTATCTTTAAATAATGTTATAGACACTGAGCTAAAAACATAACTGACTGGTTTCATTCTAATAAACTATCTTTAAACATGGATAAATCAAATTATATATATTTCTCTCTCAATAATACTTCACAAAATACTTCGGATCTATTACACATCAAAATGAACAGTCATATTATTAACTGTGTAAGTCATTTAAAATGTTTAGGTGTCATAATTGATGGAAGCTTTCATGGAAAAATCACATTTTAGATATCACAAACAAAATTTCAAAAAATGTTGGTATCACCCGCAAACTCAGCATCTTTTTACCCCAAACAATTATTTTTACTCTGTATAAAATTTTTATATTACCTTATATATCTTTTTCCAATGGAGTATTAGCTCACACATATCCCACTAAGTTGAACCCAATATATATATGTTACAGAAAAAAGATAGTTCGCATATATTCATTTTTCATCTAGATTAGCCCATTCAAAATAATTATTTATCAAATTCAATATTCTTAATGTATTTCAACGGAATTCATATCATGCAATATAACCTTTTAAACATAAACACAATTTACATCATAAATCATTATCTTCGATGCTTATTGTAAATTCATCTGTGCATGATTATAACACAAGAAGTAAAAACGAATATAATTTATAGACTGTTAATTTTCATTTAGACATCATGCACCAGTCGTGTGAAATAATCTCCCCATTGCAATTAAGTTTCTCAACTCAATGTATGCTTTGAAAAGAAAACTGAAATTTCATATAATCACTAGTACTTCAATTCTGTCTTTACAGCACTGCCTGTTTTTGTTTTGGGTTTGTGCGGACTTTGTATTTTGTTGTGTTCTGCTTTGTTTTTATTATACAATTATATGCCCATTACGTATTCCTAAATTTTCTTTACTTAAATATGATTTGTAAATTGATTTAATCTAATTCTATACTATGTTATCAAGGGTGGTTATCCAGACAATTCCTTTTATTTTTAATGACTGCCCTATTCCATAACTGATGTGTTCTTTTTATATTGTTTATCATATTTTAATATGATATTTTAAATCTTTCGGTGCTTAAGTTTTCACGCAATGGTATGATACGTGTATATTTTATTGGAATTGAATAAAAATAAAATAAAAAAAAATATAAATGAAAATTTGTCTTTTAGGTTATAATTAGGTCAAACTGGTTTTCTGTTTCCAAGAGAAAAAATGTATATGTATATATATATATATATATATACATGTATGTATCACAGGTGTTTTATCATAAACAATAATAAAGTGTTACAAGATCTAATTGATTAAAAATTAAGTTTTTAATGTATTTAATTGATACAAGTTTAACCAAGCAAATAAGGGAATACAATTGACCATTAAAAACACGAATGTAATCTTTTTTTTTAGCTTACATGTAATTTTGATTTTTACATCATACAATAAATAGCGTCGAGTTGATTTGAAAAATATATGACTATGCGCAAAAGCAATCTCAAACTAGAAAGGAAAACAACATTTTTTTTTGTAGTGAGCATTTATAAGTTTGTTTATCGCAAAGTTCATTGCATCAAAAGTACATTAATTATCCATTTTTTTATTTCTCTGCCCAGAAGCAGTAATCATATGCAACGAATTTTGATAAAAAAATTGTTGATTACATACAAATTCAAAAGAAAAACAAAAATACATTGATGTCACGAGGTGGGCTTACATTAAAAGTGATTTATTTAAATCTTATCAATATGTATTTTTTTACGTTTTCGTTTTTTTATAAACTGTACATATTTTTTTTCTCTTTTTTATTCTTTGGTCACAACGCAACACAGTTCCCAACCAAAGAGATCAGAATGATTTAAATTAACTTTGTTACGCAATATTTTATCCACTATTATTTTGGGAGTCTCACAAGCAAGTATGCGCTACATTTATATCTAAAACATAATTGTCTGTGTTTAGTTTTTTTTAATACCATATAAAAAGAATAAGATATATACAGGATCAAATTTAGCGGTATTAACAAAATACCACTGTTCTTCCATGGGGTCCTTTGCAACGTAAATAAATGCACATAAAACAAATATATATGATTACAAAAAATATACACAATACTTAATTGAATACATTACAAGGAAGGAAATGCAAAAACAATCATTCTCCCCCCCCCAGCCCTAAAAAAATATTTATTTCGCAAAATAATGTTTCAAACTAAAACTAAATAACGGTTAAAAATATCCCATTGTAAAAATTGAATCTCATCAACATCATTATGGGAATAATACAGAACCGTATCATCGGCATAAAAAATGAAACTTACAGTTTGTAAAAAAAGAAAAACAAAACAAAACAAAACCAAGAACAAAAGCGGGCCTATTATTACCCCCCGGCACTCCGTAATCAAGGCTTAATACTCCAGATAATGTTTGCCAAATTGAAGTTACAATACATCTATTTATGAACCATAAATACGGAACCATTACAATGTTGTTCCTTGAACGCCGATGAGAGAGTTTTTTTTAAGTAAGGACATGGTGGACGAAAGTATCGACGTCTCGACATGTAAATCTCTGAATGAGACACACCCAGTATATTTCCCTTGATCCAGCGCTTTAACCCTATCTTATGGGCTATTTCAGACCAACATATGCTGGGGGGAGGGGTCAGTTTGACCCCCCCCCCCCTCCTCTAGATCTTGGCCGTTGATTGCGCCGCAAATATTTGTACGCCCGTAAAGTAGGATGTAAGCTGCAAGACTGTACAGTAAAATGTTCAAAAATTCTTTTTTATTAATGAAATATGCATATAAGCGTATGAAATTTGCCCCAATTCTGTGTTTTTTGTACGTTTTTGCATTTAACTTGATTTATATAGCTATTAGACTGCTATTTTTCGTGAACATATAGATTTTTACATTTCTAACAAAAATATTTAAAAAAAATTGCCTAAATAATGAATTTCTCATGTATCTTATTGCTTTTTTAATTATGTATTTTTTTGATTTTTCAAACCTTTGTTTTTTATTATTTTTTCGCCGAACTTTGTAGGGGACCCTTTTGCGATCATAAATAACATAAAGTAAATCAATCTAAAGCAACAAAAGTAAAAAATAAATCATATATTTGTTATTTTTTTGTAGAAAAACACAATTTGCTTTGACTTTGTACAAGTAACCACGTTTTATAGCAATTTTCTGACCGACATGCGTTTACAAAATATCGCTTAATTTCGGAACCGCGTATTCGGGCTTTGCCAATTTGGGCTCAAAAGATGAACAAGACTTGAATATAGAAAAAAGGCCTTCAACCGCGTATAAAGGACATTTCGCGCCAGAAAAAAATTGACAATCCAAAAAAAAAGCCTTCAAGTTCATTGGAGGATCAGTTATGACTCGCCAGGGGGGGGGGGGGGCAGTCTGCCCCAAGTTACGCTAGTGGGTTAAGCCTATCATTCACCTTGATTAGGGCAGTAATTGCAATGTGTTTCGACCTGAAGCTTGAATGTTCATTTTCTAGTAAATCATTGTCCTTGAAGTAACGGAATAATCGTTTTGAACAACCTTCTCTAAGAGCTTCGAGACACAAGGCAAATATGATATGGGCCTGTAATTATCCGGCTCACATTTATTGCCTTTCTTGTGCAGTGGTGTATTTTTTGCAGTTTTCCATTGGGAGGGAACAATACCATCTATTATTGATTTACTAGTTAAATAAGTAATTATTTGATAAATTTCTGTTGCACAAGTTTTTAACACCTAAGAACTGATTCCAGCCCGACTGATTTCTTATTCTTAAGACTGTATATTTCTTTCAATACGTTTGTTTCAGAAACTGTCGATAGTTTAAAATTGATTTCAAACCGACTAGGCAACAGGTTTCCCATATCATTATTGCAACATTACACATTTGTGAGATTATGAGTATCACTACCTGCATGTAAAATGTTGGCAACACTGGCAGAATGACTATAGAATGATTTGCAGTTTCAACAGTATCATGAGACAAACTCGAAATAGATGACGGGTATAAGTTTTTTGGGGTAGGAGAGATTTGAGAGTTGGCCAAGTTTGGTTTCTGTCTTTGGTTTCAGTCAGCTATTCGCGAAAATATTTTCTTTTAAGTTTTCTGCTTTCATATGTTACCTTATTTTTCAACTACTTATAGCTTTTCCAATATAGATCACCGTTATCAACCTTTGCCTTTTGTTTCATTTTTATCTCGTTTCTTCATCAATTAAAAAAATGTGCTCGTTCAACCAAGGTGAGTGTTTTTTTTTCTCACTCGCTTAGTTTTGATTGACATGTATTTATTAACTACACCCAACAGAATTTCCTGCCATCTATCGACAACGTCGTCCACACTGTCCATTTCTTTTACAATAGACCAGCCAATGTCCTTTATTTTAAAAGCAAATAAATCTATACCTTTTGAATCACGAAATGTGACCAACTTAGATGATAATATAGTTTCATAGTAATCAAGATGTGGAACTAGGGGCGACACCCTGTGGTAAATATGAATGGTTAATCTCTTTGTAGTAATAAAGTTTCTATCTTTATGGGAAAACAGGTTTCAATTTATAAAAAAATAAACGATTGGGAACATAGATAGCTACCCCGCCACCTTTTCTGTCACGATCATTTCGAACAATAGAATACTGAGGTATAAAGATCTCTGCATCATTGATACTATCGTCTAATCCTGTTTCATTGAGAGCTAATAAATGAATATCATTACTGCATAAAATTATTTCATTTCGTCAACATGCTTGGAAAGACTGTCCACGTTCAGATGTACTAGGCATCTTATTCCACTTTTTGAAAGCTGGTCGTATTTCAACCCCAAATTATGGACACTATTCCCATCTACTTCTTTATTTGGATTTACACGTTCAACTTTCACCTCGCCCTCATGACAGCTTGGTGAGTGCGGTATGTTGCGAATTTAACAAGAATCGGGCGATGACGAGATTGAGAACTATTCGGCAATGGTGAGAAATATTCGAATTCGATGGTGTTGATCCTCTCCTTATACCCCTTTTCCACTAGGGCCAGGAGTTGGTCGAGACCAAAATTTGGACGCGGATATTGAATTCCTGACACCTTCGGGACCCTGTCCTGACGATGTCCTGCCCTTCCTAAACCCTTCCGCGTCTTCCGGAAACCATCCGCAATCAGGTCAGCTTCAAGAAGGAAAGAAGAAGCCATGCAGATTTTATCAGGAACATGCGGATTGGAATAAGAAGGCAAGCGGACAGTTTCAGGAACGTGCGGACAGGAATAAGAAGGCAAGCGGACTGTTTCAGGAACGTTCGGACTGGAATAGGAAGGCAAGCGGAGTGATTCAGAAATGTGTGGATCCAATGCTAATATGTATGGAACGAGTACACAAGTAGCAAAAACCATTTGCAAAAGCACTAGATGGGGCAACGGGATAATACAAGACAAGAAAATTACAAAAAGTAAAGAAATACGGGGTCAAGGGGCCTAATTAGTATATACTAAACAAACCTGGGAACCTATTATTTCAAGCAGTGTTTTAAACATAATTACGCGAGCGCAAAGCACGAGTTGATTTTTTTTTGGTGGGGGGGGGGGGGGTTACAGACTTGAAGAAGGAATATTTCAAGCATTTTCTACTGATCTGAAAAGTGGACTTTTCAAATATTTCTTGCAATAGTTAAACTGGCAATGATGCGAGCAGATTATTTTATTCTGTACTGAACATAAAAAGATGTTTCATGCAACGTTTGATTATGAACTAGATTATTTTAATGTACTCGACTGAAAAAAAGGACCGTATAGGCAGCGCTTGACTTTACAAATAGGATAAATATCATAACAAAATTAATAATACAGGTGTAGATTCCAAACTGAAATTCAAGTTTATATTCCTATTACATTTTAAGCACTTTGTTTGATCATGAATGAGGTGTCATTAATAAGAAATAATAAAAAAATGGTAGCAAGTTTATAAATATCGCTTTTCTCAGAACGGCTCAAAACGATTTACAGCAGGGGCAAAACGATTTACCCCAGGATTCATTTCTATCCCGCATGAAAAGTGCACAATTTCCACACCCTGGGAAGCATTCCTTGCATTTATCCCGGTCTAAAAATTGCGCTGGCAAATTCAAGCATACAATAACTTTCGCTTCCCAACGGGTACCCATTTAGCACCTGGGTGGAGAGTGGCAAGGTATGCAATACGTCTTGCCAAAGGACGGTTTAGACCGCGGTGAGAATCGAACACACGACTCTCCGTTTACAAGGCGGGAGTCAGAACCACTACACCACGACTCTTTACAAAAAATAGGCCTTCCTGAAAAAAAGTCGTGCACAGAGCATGTTTCTCATAAACATAAAATATGAGCGCGAAGCGCGAACTTACTTCTTTCAAACATCAAGGACGAAAAAGAAAAGACCTAAGTATTTTTCGTAAAAAATGAACAGCGTGCACAGTCTTCTTATGTTTAAACTATTGAAAGTAGGAAGCGTTAAATGGATCATTATTTTCTATAAATCGAACTAGCTGAAACGCAGATATTCTCCCGTCTGCAGGTCTGTCAATTTCTTCATTCTTCTTCCTTTTTTCCCCTCTTTTTTGGTTACTCCATTTATCCTATTTTTACGCAGTCAATAGGGCGTAGCGATCGCATTCGGCCTCCTGGAATTGCCCATTTACATTTTCTTACTTAGTCTATTTCAATTGGAACAAGAGGAGGCAAAGGCGATTAGTCACTGGATTCACATTTTCGTCTAAAAATTAAAACTGATATTTCTAATCTTACACTTTCATAATCTCGACCAATTATTTTCTGTTCATTATCGCGATTTTTTTTCCTCGATTCTATTTCACCTTATTTCATTCATCTCCTTCGTTTATTCCTATTTCTTTTGTGCTGTTTGTATATCTCTTTAATACTGGGAGGGGTAAGCCAGCAGCAGGGAGAAGAGGGCCGCATCAGCACGGCACCCCCTTTTTCTTTTCCACCATATCATTTTTTAAAGTTTCCCTTTCCATTTCACTTATTTTTCTTCTGTTTGTATTTTTTTAAAGGGGGAGCAAGACCACCTCACCCCTTGATCCGCATGTGCCTGTCGAATGCAATTTGCATCCTAACTTCCTGTTATCTCCCTCTGTTGTGATATATGATTATGTATTAATTTGTAGAAAAATTATAAGAAAGTAATGTTATAAAGAGAGCCCCGACTTTGCTATGAACATATGCAGTCTTTTTAAAGTTACCTTAGTTGAAAAAAAATCAAGATCCGAGATAATTTATTGTTATGTATAAAAATGCACAAAATCTGCTTTCAAAAAGTGAATACTACATTACACCGCTAACACACTTTCCTTTATCCTCCATATTTCAACTATCAAATAATGCGAGCGCGAAGCGCGAGCTGAACATTTTTTTACATTCCTACCTAAATACTGGACATTCTAAGCACCTTTTAAAAGCATGAACATGAAATTAGTATGACTATACACTTGATGCAAGCGCGAAGCGCGAGCCGAAACGAAATTCGACATATCGCGTTTTGTAAATCAGGAAAAGGATGGATAATTGGATAGATGGATAATATTCCTACATGAGTAATAATATTTGGTAATCTGATCTGAAAATGGCACAAGATTCGTATCTAAATAAACATGTGTGCGTGTGATCCAGACCTAGAATCTGGACATTCTAATTACATTCTTTATTATAATATCAATAATAAGAGCGCGATGAGCGAGCTAAAGATATTTGATTTTCAGATCTAAAAAAAAAGAATTTAAGCGCAGTTACGAATTGGATATTGATCTCGCTTAATAAATGATGCGAGTGCGAAGCTCAAGTTTATATTTTCATCATTACATATATTTTGGGTTGCGACCGAACATTTTAAGGACATTTTTGTCTTCAAATGACTATGATGACTATCTTCCTAAGCGAGAGATGAAACTTGTCGATATTCCATTCTAAAAAAAAACGGACAATGATTATTAGGAAATCATGAAAATATTGTTACATTACTTATTAATCAAATGAGGGCGCGAAATTGATATCAAGGTCAGATAACTGGACATTTTGTAATCATGAATAGGATACATGGGTTGATATATTTTTAACAAAAATAATGCGAGCGCAAACTGTGAGCCGAAAATTTTAATAAACTGTCATAAAAGAGGAATATAAAATAATTTGTTACAATTGATACAGGTATACATAACTCCCCAATCAAAATGCAAGCGAGCAGCTTTAGCTGATACTATTCACAATCAGACCATCCTAAAAAGGGATATTTTAAAAAAAATATGGAATACACGAAGAGAATAGTTATTTGACAAATCAAATAATGCTAGCGCGCAGCGCGAGCGGAAAATGTTCATATTTAGACCATAAACTATAGTCATCTTACAGAAAACTATAAAATCTATTTGTAAATCAAACAAATTGAATACTTAATTTCCGAGAAATGTTTTGTATATTTACTTCAAAACTTGATCTTTTAAGCTCAATATAAGTCTATTGAGCAAGTTATACATCTCATAGATTAGGCAATGCGAGCACAAAGCGTGAGCGAAAATTTAAAATAGTGACATGAAATCCCCCCCCCTCATCTTATATAATTCACTCGTCTTTCTCCTCTTGTTTTTCCTCTTCGTTTTCTCTTCTCTTTTCCCTCTCTTTCCATTTTTTTTCTTTTTTGCTCGTTCCAAATACTGGGGAGGGGGGCATTTGATATCAAATGCCCCCCTTCCAAAAAGTGAGGGGACGCGTCGTCCCTGTCCCCCTGGGATGTCCACCAATGTATGCAATTTGATTTGAAATAAAAGAAAATCCTATATAGTCTTGGTAGTCGAAGAAAACCAAAATATCACCCCTAAATTCATTATGAAAAAATATATGGATGATAATTTTCATGGAGTATTCGCAAGTTGTCCGATTGTCATAGTCCTTGAATTTACCACTCGTGACGTTGTCCTAAATGTCTCCGGTTCTGTCCTAATACGATCTGCATGCTGTCCGCACCGAACGCCGACAAATTTATTTAGATAATCTTGTCCTAGGACAGTCCCAGGAGTGTCCTACGACAATACACAGACAGTCCTGGTTGTGTCTTAGGACAAGATCATTTGCATGATCTTTTACGGAATTTGGTTGCGGACAGCATGCCGAAATGACAAAAGTAGCTTCGGCAACCCTTCCTGGTCTTGTCCGCGCCCTAGTGGAAAACAGCCTTTACTGGGCCCGTCCGATGACTCCTGTCTGCATCGTTGATGCTGATTTGCATTCCCAATTTATGTTTAGCCATATGAAGAATGATATCGTCGGTACTTTCTCCCTTTGATTCCGGGCAGCCAAAAATCCAGATCTTGTTACGTCTTGAATATTGTTCAGCTTCTTGAGACTTGTTTTGGAGATTTCGAATCTCCTCACTCTGTTAATTTCTTCTTCATCGCTCTCAATTTCGAAGAGTTCAAATCTTTCTCTGTCTCAAGGGAGAAGATTCGAGACTCATACATATCCAGTTGATGTGTAACCTTTTCAAGTTCTCGCTTAAAGTCTTTCAAAGCATCTCTCATAGCTTCTATTCCTGACCTCACACAAAAATCCTCATGATGAACGATCTCCTTAATAATTGCATTCGTTTGAAGGGTTCTTTAAAATTTGTAGTTTCAATATTAAAAGAAGATAATTTTGCGTGGGGAATTACTAAATTAGAAATGTTTAATTCTTTGAATTCCCGGACATTGTTTCTGTTAATTTTTTCTTCAGTTTTTCCTATTTCTCTTTCCCCAGAGGAGTTGAGGCAATTGCTTTTAGTAGTTTGAATAAACGTTCCCATTCTTCACAATGATCAAATTTCTCTTGATCGGAACTCAATATTTCGTATAACAGTTTTTCTCTCATAGCGTTTTCTGTTAGTTTACCCGTATACGGAATCACTCCATCGCAGCTGACAGCACCTTTTGTTGAGGTAATAACCCAGGACCAAAATCCAGTTGAAACCAATTAGAGCAAAACCAATTGAAACCAGTTGGCCAACTGGTTTCAATAGGGAAATTGGAACAACTGGTTCCAATTGAAAACCAGTTGCCAACTGGTTCCAGTTAAAACCAATTGGGCAACTGGAACCAGTTGGCTATTGGTTTCAATTGGTTTTCAATTGGTTCCAGTTGTTCCAATTTCCCTATTAAAACCAGTTGAATCCAATTGGAGGCAACTGGTTTCAATTGGTTCCAGTTGAAACCAATTGGAGGCAACTGGTTTTCAACTGGAACCAGTTGAAACCAATTGGTTTCCAACTGGATCCAATTGGAACTTCCAGTTGGAATGAACTTAATTAGTTACAAATTAATTAGCATTTGCACTAACTATTGCTCATGCCAACACAGAAGCAATGTTATTTGTCTATTAATACCAATGTAAAGGGCATTGATAAAATACAGACTTTCATATGTATATATTCATATTGGAGTTCTTCAAATATATGTATTTTTATTTGATGTAATTTGGTAACAGTTAGTGGTGTACTAATTATCTTTGAATCTGTTTTTATTATAATCTATAACATTTATGAACATGGTTTTCACTGCTAAGTATTGGAAACACTTATCTGAAAAAAGTGTGGAACTTCAAATTGAAAAAAATTAAATAGATACATTATAAATTATGATGAATCTGATAAAACATTAATCTGTGCACACTGGCAGAAAATATGCAAATTAACTGGTTTCAATTGGATCCAGTTGGGTAACTGGAAAATTTCCAATTGGAAACCAATTGGAAATCATTTCCAGTTACCCAACTGGATCCAGTTAGGATTTCCAGTTGCCCAACTGGATCCAGTTAGGATTTCCAGTTACCCAACTGGTTCCAATTAGAATTCAGTTACCCATCTTTCCAGTTACCCAACTGGTTCCATTTAGGATTTCCAATTACCCAACTGGTTCCAGTTAGAAATCATTTCCAGTTGGAAGTCATTTCCAGTTACCCAACTAATTCCAGTTAGGATTTCCAGTTACCCAACTGGTTCCAGTTAGAAATCATTTCCAGTTGGAAGTCATTTCCAGTTACCCAACTGGTTCCAGTTAGGATTTCCAGTTGCCCAACTGGTTCCAGTTAGAAATCATTTCCAGTTGGAAGTCATTTCCAGTTACCCAACTGGTTCCAGTTAGGATTTCCAGTTGCCCAACTGGTTTCAATTGGTTTCAACTGGAAATTGTTAAATTCCAGTTAAAACCAATTGAAACCAGTTGAAACCAATTGAAACCAATTGAAACCAGTTGGAAATCCAACTGGTTTCAATTGGATTTTGGTCCTGGGAAAAGATTCTTTACAAACCTCTTCCAAACTGACGTGGTAGGTAATGGCCACTGCATCAACGGCTTTATCAAAGCCGTCCGCAAATCCACCGAGGTATCCGGATAAAGGATTAGGAATGCCCAGTGTTAATTCTAGGGCAAACACATTGGTTAAACGATACAAAGAAGATACAGATATAGCAGCAAGTTTCTCCCCACATTTACCGGCCAGGTCGATCATTGTCATTGAAAGTGCAATATCTTTGAATCAAAGTCAGAGAGAGAGAGAGAGAGAGAGAGAGAAGCTATTGAGTGTTGCATTGATAGCGAGGAGTTATTCAGCTGTGCAAGACATACCTGTCTTGGTTTTGCATTTTAGTCTTTTGAATAGGAGACATAGCAATGCACTTAATTGGGTTTTATACATTGTATGTGGCTTGCTAGTGTACATAAAGTGGTCACACCTCAACTTGAACGCCATGAGGAAGGGAGAGTCGAATTTGGCTGCTCTGAAAAACACAGTTGAAGATAATTTGTTTTATTTTTCTTCCTGAACTTGCTAAGATTATGCAAGAGCTACGTATTTTTATAATCCAAAGGCAGAATAGTTGGTTACACTTCGTAATTCCGAAGCTTCGTAATTCCGAAGGTTCTTTATTCCGAAGGTTCGTAATTCCGAAACACGTAAATTGCCTATACCTCGATGTTCGTTAATCCGAAAACGAAAAAGGGTTCGTTAATCCGAACATTTGTGGCGTAATTCCGACGATTCGTTATTCCGAAGGTTCGATAATCCGAAAACGAAATAAGGTTCGTTGTTCCGAAGGTTCGTTAATCCGAAAACGAAATAAGGTTCGTTGTTCCGAAGGTTCGTTAATCCGAAAACGAAAAAAGGTTCGTTATTCCGAAGGTTCGTTGATCCGAAAACGAAATAAGGTTCGTTTTTCCGAAGGTTCGTTAATCCGAAAACGAAATAAGGTTCGTTTTTCCGAAGGTTCGTTAATCCGAAAACGAAATAAGGTTCGTTAATCCGAAAACAAAATAAGGTTCGTTCATCCGAAAACAAAATAAGGTTCGTTAATCCGAAAACAAAATAAGGTTCGTTAATCCGAAAAATGAAAACCGGGAAAGCAGAGGCAGAGGCAAGGGGAGGGGGGCGGGGGACACTGTTGCCGTTTAATTATCATATGAGGATGGGAAGGCAAGGGCGGCCGAACGAACGAAATGGGCACTTTGGTGATATTTTCACCTTAAGATTATCATCTGCTTCAAGTCATTGTGTGTTTGATAGTGATTAAGAAGAGAAAAACTTTTTTGAAGTGACTTGTTATTATGGCAAAATGTATATTTAGGCTTTATTTTTCGGGAGAGAGTATAATGAGCGAGCGGCTTGGTAAAACAAATTCAAAGGTGAAATTGTATAACGTTTTTTGTGGTCAATTATTAAAATGGCATTATTGCGAGGTGTTGCGAGCGTGAATCACAAGCTAAACTTTAGCTTATTTCAATGGAAAATGAAAATTAGTTTTTAAAAATCCGAGCAGATTTCTGCTGTCATTAAAAAAGATGTGCATCTAACTAAAGAATTAACACGAGCGCAAAACGCGAGCTTAAACATACTGACCAGAAAAGAAACATGTTAAAGAAAGCATTTAGTGACCTCTTTAGGATGAATATTTCACCAATCGAATGAGAGTGCGAAGCGCAAGCTGAAATTTTTCAATATTCCAGCCTGAAAACTTAACTTAACTTGTATACTTTAAAAAGAGTATTTTATTTCGAAAAAAACATGAAAAACGGCATATTTATTTTTGAAAAAGGAACTTTCCCATTTTGGAAAATATTAATTCCCCTGTTTTTATTCCATTTTTGATGCCCCCTGCCTCCCTCCCGGTGGATCCAACTTTCGTCAAATAGAGGGGGGGGGGGCAATTTTTTTAAAACCATATTTTCCTTGATCGGCAGTTTAAAGTTGATTTTTGTTTGTTTCTTTGAAAGGGTAGTCCTAACAGTCAATAATTAGCTTTATCCTTATAAAATAAAGTAAATATGTAATAACATGATAAACCCTTTTTAAATAATGCGAGCGCGAGCTATATATTTTTGTTAATATGATGGGCAATATGTTTGTGATCTTCAAAGCGAGATGCCTATGTAACTAAAATTAGATAATAACTGCTAGCAAGAAGCGCGAAGAGAATTTTTAAATATATAAGCTCTGACCTGATCTAAAGGGGACATTTTAAGAACTTTTTTGCAGTTAGCCATGAAGACGATGCGTGTTTTAGCCAATGGCGGCGGAACGATTTTTTTTTTTGGGGGGGGGGAGCAAAGCAAAAAAAAGGGGCCAATAGGGGCAATTTGGTGCAAACGGATATTTTCACCATTAGATTATCATCTGTGTAAAGAGGTTGTGTGTTTTGTAGTAACTAAATTGAGCACAATTTTTTAAGTGATCACTAAAGTTATATATTTACGTTTCATTTCTGCGAGCGTAGAGAGCAAGCGGTTTGGGGGAAAAAGTCAAATCTGAAGATGTAAAATTCACCTTTTTGGTCAATACTGTTAAAAGGGCATCCTTGTGAGATGTTGCGAGCGAATCACGTGCTCAAACTTTTGGAAATTTCATGTGGGCCTAGAATGATAATATTGATATAGATATCATTTACCCAGGGAAGCCACTTCAGTTCTGAAAACTATTCTCCCAGCTATTATTTTTTTTTTTACAAGAATGCTTAGAATGTCCAGTTTTCAGGTTGGAAAATCGGAAAAATTTGGCTCACGTTTCTCGCTCGCATCAAGTATTGTTTATTGAGGAACTCATTCTATTCCTGGTTACAAAAAAGAAGTATGAAATGTCCAGTTTTCAGGTTGGAATATCACAAATTTTAAGCTTGCGGTTCGCGCTCTCATTATTTAGTTCGTGAGATTCTATTCATGAGTCACTAAATGCAGTCCTTAAAAGATTACTTTCTGAAGCCTGTTGCATAAAACTTTTTACCTGAGAAAACTCTGGTAAAAACTGAAAACTAAGGTTAGTCTGATTTCCGCCAAAAGTTTCATGCAACGGGCCCCAGGTCAGTATATAAACAAATTACAGCTCGCCCTCGCATTAATTCTTTAGAAAGATACACATCTTTCTCACGATTACAAAAAATGCTCCGAATGCTCACTTCACGTCTTGTTACATAGTTTCACTTGCGATTCGCGCTTTCAACATTTCACAAGGATCATTATTAGTATTATTTTTATTTTTATTACCAGCAGAAGCTGTTATTAAAAATGACATCCCTCCAATACAAATCCTATTATCTAGAGGTTGCTCGCACGCTTCCAACACACTTGATCCCCTGCATCTTTAATTAAACCATTTGCTTATAGGCAGCAATTGCTCAGATAAAATCGAAATTAGCCTATGCTTGATCAGGGCGCCATTCTTAATGAAATACATGCTTTGGCCCCAACACACGCATGTATCATCGATCGTTATTACTATCATTGCATAATATCGTGTAATCTTGTAATGACAACATCGTTTTTGTTACCAAAATGAATTATTTTCATTTTCGGAAATACGAACCTTATTTAATTTTCGGATTAACGAACCTTATTTCGTTTTCGGATTAACGAACCTTATTTCGTTTTCGGATTAACGAACCTTATTTCGTTTTCGGATTAACGAACCTTCGGAATTACGAACCTTATTTTGTTTTCGGATTAACGAACCTTCGGAATTACGAACCTTATTTTGTTTTCGGATTAACGAACCTTCGGAATTACGAACCTTATTTCGTTTTCGGATTGACGAACCTTCGGAATTACGAACCTTCGGAATTACGAACCTTCGGAAATACGAACCTTCGGAATAACCGAACCTTCGGAATTACGAAGCTTCGGAATTACGAATGTATGCGGAATAGTTAGCCTGTTACATCAGTGTAACTTAACACTTTTTTTCAAGCCTGTGAAACTCAAGCCATCGGTAAGCGAATGAAACTTTTTTAATTCAGCTACTATAATTAAGTTATTTTCAAATGCTTTAAAGACATGGCTGAACTGTGCTAGACCATGGTAGAATATTGTATTTGATTTGTAACAATTCGAACTTGAAATGTACTAAAATCAGCAAATAATGCTTCATATAATGTTAAAGGCAATGCATGTCAGTAATTGTTAACTGAATATGAAGTTATGTATGTCATTTATATTCCGCACGTGTATAAAATAAATGAATGCACACTAGAGAATATGTTATGTGCATTCTCAAAATGTAGATGGCACGTGATCTTGGGACTTAGGACGAAATACACAATCTGGATGACTGAGTTGGCGGTTTGAACTATATCGAAGTAAAGTCACCCGCACAGCAGTTCCAAACCTTCGATTTGCAGGCCGACTGTCATCAATCGTTGAACTGATGAGCTGTATCAAAGCGAGATAATCCCGACCTTTCGTTTGAGGACGCGGACGCTTATTTACAACGGTAGTTTACTTTGGAAGGGACTTTTTGGGCCCGTCATCATGGTCGTAAAACTCAGTCCTGCAATGCAAATTGTGTGACATGAGATTTTTTTTTCGTTTCGCATCTGCGACGGAAACATTCAGTATGCGTTTCGTGTGCAAAATTCTGGTTGCTACTATGGTAACAGCGATTTATCCGATTGAGGACGACTTTCCAAAGCCACATTTGACTCCTCCTAGAGCTCGAGAGGCCGCCCGGGGGGCCCACTTCCATTGATTAGTGGATACCAGTAGCGACCACCCGTAAAAGGGGACAGAGTGGGCAGGTACGTTACGTATATAGGCCTATGTAACGTTATATGGGTGTCAAAACGATGTTTAACATGCTGAAAAAGGGATATATATCCAATACTTGTAGGGTTACACAAGCCAAATACTTGTTAAGAGATGCATTTTCATAATCTGGAAAAGAATTGCTTCCCTTGTTTAGCATGTTTAGGGTACTTTTCGAAACCCCATGGTCGTGCCTGGTATCCACTCATCAATGGAAGTGGTCCCCCCGGAATTTGAATCTAATCCCCATTTCTGGGGAATGTAAAACATAATGCCCCTCACATCGTGTGCGAGAGGCATATCGTTTGTGTTTAAGGAGTAAACAAAAGAAACAAAGAAACAAAATGAAACGAGTTCAAAGGTATCGCATATGATGCGTACATATCAACGCATGCGAAATGTTTGGCTGGAGAGGTTGATCTTATCCATGAAATCAATTGCCAGTGATCCACCAATAATCCACATTAAATGTAATATCGATTCGATGGACTGTAATGATCAATATTTAAGCCTTCATTCAGTAAGTTTTTCCTCACTCAATATGTTCTCGATTTGTTTGAAAAACCACTTTCTTATCCATGTCATAAATCTATTTTAGGTCCTGCATTCTGAATATCTCCAGCCATCAGTCGTAATATACATGCATGTATGCGATGCGGTACGGGTGTCGCGGAAAGGGATTTTGCACACGAAAAGCAGATTTGTAGGGCCTGTAACCCCCCTGTCACACAAAGCTTAGCATTGATCGTAGAGCAGTTTTCTACGTTTGATTCTATTGACTGTAATGCACAATCAATCTTAAAAATCAAGTGTGTGATTAAGCGTTAACTTTTGTGTTAGGGGACCCTAATACTAGCGTCCGTGATGATTGCGAAAGGTCCCAAATGCCTGAAATGAAACTGTTATACAGAGAAAGGATGTCAATCTTATGAAGAAAACCTAAACTGATTTTCAGATAAGACATGTGTTTTTGTCGATGTTTTCATTGTTGAATGGCGAGTAGCCCAGTAGGCCTATGTATTGAGTTCGTGCACTGAACAAATTGTAGAAGCTGATTGTAGAAGTTGTTTGTAGGAGTTCAAACTCGACACAGTTCTGGTGTCCGCCACAACTCACTATGATTAGTAACTGATGTAGAGAGCTTATGATATTCGAATTGAAAGTTGACTAACAGTGCAGGATGGTATGAGAAATATTATGTACTCAAGTGATATCTAAACATTCCTACAGGTACTAGAGTTATATACCAAATGGTGAAGGATAGATAGGCTAATTCAGGGCCTAATCCCATCATTGTTGGAGTGAGGTATATAATGTATGGATAGTGAGAAAATATATTCACTTAATGCTAATTGTGCTAAATAAACCCTGATGATTGTTCATTATGGTAAATGGCATGTGTTGAATCTTTATTATTTGAGTCTCCATGTGACAATCATTCCACCAGCATCATCTTTATTACCGGTCAAGGCGGCGATTCCAGCACCAAGAGTAAGTGACGTAGTTGCAGTAGCACTTCCAATTACACTGTCCCCTAAGTATTTTTCCCACCGTTTCTAGCTTGTTCAGGATTTCCTGATATAGCATCTCCAAGTGATAGAACACTTCTAACTCATCCAAAATCGGGGTCTTAGTCATCTTTGTTGGATGTGTTTTTGTATTGTATAGTGTCTATTGCTTGCCCTTCTTGTGAGTCATGAAGTTAACAAATAGTAGATGATTTCAAAGTCAAATTAAGAAGAAAGCAGACTATTTTGAAAATGTCTCAAAGGGGAGCAACCGTACCTAATTTATACTCATTATACACTTTTGAGAGATATGGTGAGCAAAGGGCAGTATGGGCGTTTGAAAATTAAAAATTAGATTCGCTCGTTTGCTTTTAATCGTATTTTCTAAAATAAACATAAATCAGCCAATCAGCACGTTTTATCCACCATTTCCCCTGCGTTGATTTGAATAAATATATATATATTTAAACAAGCAGTTTGTCATGACTGAATGTAAGTTTAACCGTGATTAAATAAATGTAATGCAATACACTGAAGGGGCGGATTCATCTTTCGCTAATAGGAGGTCGAATTTTTTTATACCCACATATAATTTCCCCATCGGCAACTCGAAGATGATTTTCGTAAGTTTCTTTGATAACAGTAAACTAGCTATTTTCTTATCAATTAAAACAACATAAATCCCATAGGTTCTATTTTAATAGTGCGAACGCGAAGCGCGAGCTGTTTTCTTTTGAGGGGGGGGGGGGATTCTTGTTGTTTGTCCGGGAAACTGAACATTCTGCGGGGGAGGCAATTTTTGTGTTCCTAAACAAGATGGGTAGGTACAAACTGATCGGAAAAGGGACCTGTTATGGAAAACTAGTCACTCTATTCATATTTTGTAAATTCATAAAAAGGGATGGGTATTGGATTTCCTCGTATATCAAAAATGCGAGCGCGAACGTGAAAAGTAAGTTTTCGATAGTCTAATCTGGAGCTGACAAAGCATGTTTTGAATAAAGTACAAGCTGCGTATCTCAAAGATGGGTGGACATGTTTTACATTATTTTATACCTAGTATCTGGGCATTCTAAATACATTTTATCACGAAAATATTCCGATCTGAAAAAGGGTCGATTTAAGCACTGTGTAGGAAAATTATGAGTTAGATATGGATTGCACTTAATAAATGATGCGAGCGGAAAGCTTGAGCTGATATTTTTATTATTTTGGCCTGGCACCCAGAACATTCTAAGGATTTTTTTTTTTCATATGGAAGATGACTATCTTCCTATTCCTCTTTCTAAGCGCGAAATAAAACTTGTTGATATTCCGTCTGGTAAGGGGACGATTCAATTATTGAGAATTCATGATTTTTTTTTCTTATTAGAGGACTGATCCGGGCTGAAGATATTACGTCTAGATAAACAGAGTGAAATTCATCAAAATCGGATAACAAATAGCGAAGTTATTTAACTATAAAGTTTATCAATATTTTGTGAAAACATTCATATGCACATCGTCATGAATATTTATTCGGTTGGCTGATGACGTAGCATTTCCACTTTCTTTTTTATTATGTTATTCCATGAAATAACTTTTTTCTTCATTTTTTCATACATGTGTAAATGATGTGTCTCCATTATGATGAAATAAATTGTGACAATAAAAAAACTAATGCACTTAATTAGTTGCCAATCCAATTTTTATTAAACCTAATTTCATATAGTAAAATACAAAAGAAAAAGTGGGGAACTTGGATACTGAGAGAAAGATAAAGAAATTCTACTGTCTGAGATCACTTTTTGAATATCAAACTGAAAATCAAAATATTTTTCAAACAAAATAATAAAAATAATATAAAAAAAATAAGTCGGAGCTGATATAAGTTTTGCATATTTATTTTAAAACTTGATATTTTAAGCTCCATATCAGTCTTTTGAGTAAGAATCTTATTATCTCATCAAACATGCAATGCAAGTTTTATGAAAGTTTCTTAATTTTTAATTATTTTCCATATCTTTCCTTTGGCTTATTTTGCTATCTCGTCTTCCCTCTTTTCTCTCTTTTTTTTCTTATTGTTTTCCTTTTCTCTTCCCTTCTTCTTTTCCCGTTTTGCTCCGACAATGGGGGGTGGTGCTCCTCGCCCCCTCTGGATCCGCCTTTAAGACAATGCAGAGCCCAAATAGCATCCCGACATTAATCTACACAATAGTTTTGTGAAAATAATTCAAACTTTAAAATGCCAGTGATATGTCTTATTCACTTTTCGTCATAATCTTTCTTTTTCATTTTTCCTTTTAAAGATTTCAGGGCTGATTTGCTCTTTTTTAATGGAAAATAAAGCAAATATCACAAGCGTAACCGCATCGCTATAAACCGACGCAATTTAATGCTACGTTTGATTATCATATTAGTGTTTTCCTTTGTAAATGTAAATAATTATTCATTAACTGTTTTCAAAGGCAGCACTGCTGCTATATCGAATTGCGTAACGCATAAAATATTACGTCCATTGACCCAAAACGATCGACCATTGACCATGATCATGTGAACTAAGACAAGTGCAAAACAATCTTTAATACTTGATTACCCTATCATGTCGAAGTTTCATCAACTAGTTCCATAAACATTCTAAGTTATGATGCAAATTCAACGCATACCCCAACACGGCCGGAGTTCATAGACCTTAAATGACCTTTGATGTTGGCCATGTTCCTGAAACGCTCACAGGGTATTCATGGATACATTGCTGCTCTGTTATATATATATTTCACAGTATCAAAATTATAGAAATTTGCTGCGGATGTGAGGAAACAAAATAAAATCAATTTTGAATTCATGAAAGCTGTCAAAATTGTCAAAGATCTTCCCCTCTCTTTCGTTTTCCAGGTGAAAAGTTTGTATAACATGTTTTGTTCAACTTTTGAACTTGATTGTTATAACGATAAAACGATGTTTGAAGAGTGCATTGCGTGCAGTTTATCAATGTCAACACCTGTTTTAAAGATATATGTTATTTACTATCTTATTTGTGGATTGGACGACAATACGTGGGTGAAAATTGATTATTTTGATATCACCTTTGAAATATAATAATCGTGTTTATCAATATTTTGTGAAAACAGTCATATGCACATCGTCATGAATATTTATTCGGTTGGCTGATGACGTAACATTTCCACTTTCTTTTGTCCACTTTCCACTTTCTTGATCATGGAAGCGTCGTGGTGTAGCGGTTCTGACTCTCGCCTTGTAATCAGAGGGTCCTGTGTTCGAATCCCACCATGGCCTAGCGTCCTTTGGCAAGGCGTTAATCCACACTTTGCCACTCTCCACCCAGGTGTTAAATGGGTACCCGGTAGGATGTGAAAGCCTATATGTAGTATGCCTAGCAATTGAGTCTTGAAACTCTTGTTGGAATTCTCCCAGGGAGTGAAGAAGGTGCATACATTGTATGCGGGCATGCAAGGATCAGTTGACCGGGGTAATAATATGTCTGTAAAGCGCTTAGAGACGTCGTTCCGATGTATTAAGCGCTATATAAATGCGGAATATTATTATTATTATTATTATAATGAGTGTCTTCTCGGTAATTACATCTTCAGATAGAAACAGATTATATTCAGATAACCGTACCGAACTTTTCTTTCAAACTTAGTTATATATTTGTGGATTGAAAGACAAATACATTTTATCCTACAATAAATTATGTGGGTGAAAAGCTATTCTGTAATATCACCTTTGAAATAATAATAAGTGTCTTCTTGGTAATCGAATCTTCACATAGATACAGATTATATTGAGATAACCATACCAAACTTTTCTTTCAAAAGTAGTTGTATATTTGTGGATTGAAAGACAAATACATTTTATCATACAATAAATTATGTGGGTGAAAAGTTATTCTTGTAATATCGCCTTTGAAATAATAATGAGCGTCTTCTTGGTAATTGAATCTTCAGATAGATAGAGATTATATTCAGATAGCCATACCGAACTATTATCTCAAAAGCAGTTATATAAACTCCTAAAAAAAGTTTGGAAATCTGATTTTGATCGATAATCCGTCCTCGGTTTTAGTGAGTATCAAAGTGTAATTAATAACAATGAGTAGAGCATTTAATTATCTTTAAAATAATAGCGTACATGATATGATTATGGGTTAATTGGATCTACAGTGCCTTGATATGTTGGGCAAGATCGAAATTAAAAAGTTACAAAATGACACAATGTTGAAAGTCACTGCTCTTTTTTTCAGTGGTGATGAGTGAGTTTCTGAGCGTTTTTTTTTTGTTTTACTTTGATCGTTAATTCCTCGTTGGTTTTAGCAACTATCAATGTGTAATTAACATTAATGAATAGATCATTTAATTTTATTTAAAATGCTACCCTACATGATATGATTATTATTCACATGAAGGTGCAGTGCCTTGAAATGTGGGGCAATATAGGAATTCAGAAGTTGCAAAATGACACAAAAATGAAAGTCCCTGCTCTTTTTTCAGTGGTGATGAGTGAATTTTTCAGTGGTTTCTTTTGTTTTCATGCACCTTAACTATGAACCAAACACACATCTGCACAAGCAAAAACATAACAAACAAGACTAAAAGCATGTTATCTCACAGTACCATCACTGACACAGACAAAATAATCATGTTCCGTATTGACCCATCATGACAATATAGGAATTCAGAAGTTGCAAAATGACACAAAAATGAAAGTCCCTGCTCTTTTTTCAGTGGTGATGAGTGAATTTTTCAGTGGTTTCTTTTGTTTTCATGCACCTTAACTATGAACCAAACACACATCTGCACAAGCAAAAACATAACAAACAAGACTAAAAGCATGTTATCTCACAGTACCATCACTGACACAGACAAAATAATCATGTTCCGTATTGACCCATCATGACTTTTTCTGCTCGTTTTGCAACTTTTCAATTCAGACATCATCCAACATTTTTTAATCTTGCTCTTTTCGTTATTGCATGATCATAAAAAGCATGAAATCATTCTAAAGAAAAAGGAAACGATCTTTTGAATAATGTCAAATATGCAATTTACAAAATTGGGAGTTAGGAGAAATTAATGGTCAAGCTCAGATTTCCAACCTTTCTTTTGCTTGTTTTCCAGCTTTTCAATTCAGACCTCATCCAACACTTTTGATTCCTGCTCTTTTCCTGATGGAATGATCATAACAAGAATTGTATCATTTTAAAGAGAATGAAATGATCTTTTGAATGAAGTAAAATGTGTCTTGTGTAAAATTGGAAGCTGGGAGAAATTAATGGCCAAACACAGATATCCAAACTTTTTTAGGGGTTTATTTGTGGATTGAAAGACAAATACATTTTATCCTGCAATAAATTATGTGGGTGAAAAGTTATTCTGTAATATCACCTCTGAAATAATAATGAGCCTGTTCTTGGTAATTGAATTTTCAGATAGACACATATTGTATTCAGATAGCCATACCGAACTATTCTTTTAAAAGTAGGTATATATTTTTGGATTGAAAAACAAATGCATTTTATTCTACAATAAATTATGTAGGTGAAAGGTTATTCTTGTAATATCACCTTTGAAATAATAATGAGCGTCTTCTTGGTAATTGAATCTTCAGATATATACAGATTATATACAGATAACCATACCGGACTATTCTTTCAAAAGTAGTTTTATATTTGTGGATTAAAAGACAAATACATTTTATTCTACAATATGTGGGTGAAAAGCTATTCTTCTTATATCACCTTTGAAGTAAGAATAAGCGTCTTCTTGGTAATCGAATCTTCAAATGCAGACTAAATTTAGATAACCATATCGAACTTTCCTTTCAAAGGTTTTCAGCCATGCAACATTCTCTTTATGAAAAGACTTAAACAAATATCAATAATCTTGAAGAGTATATTTACCACACAAAAAAAATACAACAATTTTTTAGAATAATGATGATAATAATCATATGCATTAACTGTCATATGATTCTGAACTATTGTGGACATTGCATATATATATTTTTACATCAATTTACATTTTTTTCTTCAAAGTTTGGTTCTCCATGCCTAATGCTACCTTCGAGCCAAGATCGAGAGTAACTGATTTTGATTTTCGTATAGGGTTTCTGTTTTTTTTATTTTACACTCTGAAAAAAAATCAGTCAGCTTGGTAGCAACTGATATGTCTAGTTTCATTTCTGATGTTTATCTTAGTCAGAACTAAATGTACTTTAGTAAAGTATGAATTAGAATAGTTAAATATGACAAGAATAACAGTTGCACCCAGCTTACCAGATCAAAATTTTTGACTGATTTATTTTAGAGCATACAAGCATTGTCAAAATATGAATTCATTGATTGTTTTGGGTTTTCAGTGCGCGTTTTTTTTTATTCTAAAAAGATACCTTATGTGCATTGCATTTCTTTTTATCTTGTTAAAACCAAATCTGATCCTGCAGGTAGTTAAAATACACTTGGCAAAAAAAGTTCTTGAACACTTATAAAATATAAATATTCCATATAGATGATTAGAGGCAAATTATTGTATGTCAACATGATCAGACACTATTCCTCTTCCAGTATGACATTTTCATGTGAAGAAATCATGCATGGGTGGTTAAATGCTTTAAACAATAGCAATGTCAGTAAAAGAAAAGTGCAAGAAATGGATCAGTCATCTATTTGGAGTATATACAATTTGAGCAAGATTATAAGATACATAACCTTTTGATACTTGATATGATTGTTGCAAGAGCGGAAGAGCCAATGTTTGTTGAATAGGATTGACAAGACAACTTTATGACTGTTTTGAATGGATTTCAAGCAAATAACAAAAGATTATATCTGAACACTTACAAATCTAAGTAGGCAGTGCACTCCCAATTAGTAAATGCTGAGTGCTGACTACTGATTCTACCTCAACTCTATAATAAAAAACATGTATATCTTTTCTAAAATATATTACACAAAATAAAACACTAATTTTCTTTCATGCAGACTATGCAATTTTGTTTTGCACAAGCAGTGTTCATACGCAGCGATACAGGGGCGTCATCCCCGTAAGATTTTTCAAGTCCTGAAACAAAAAGTAGAAAAGAAAAAAATATACCCAGAAGAACGAAGTATGACTATACAATGCAAGAGAGGTTTCTGTGTGAAGTAACTAGACATTACCCATTCGGCAATGGGAGTCAATATTTTGGCACGATTATTACTTGACTTGAAATTAGGGCCCCCTAAGAAATTCTGAATCCGAGCCTGGCCCCTGCTCACATAATTCTTGCAGGGCCTACTCGTTTATCTTAATAATATGCATTTTAGTGATCAGTCTTGCCATTTTTTGGCCCCGGCTATTGGCAATGTACATAATACTCTTAGAGCCAGTGGCGGCTATTTTAGATATCAAAATACAGCAATGTCCCCATATGACATAATGAATAATATATATCTCGTTAGTAATGATGATTTGCAAATATTACTTCGTTCATACATAGCGATATTGGGGGTTTAGTTTTTGCTCATTTTTGTGAAAATTAGTTTTCCCCATTCATCTTGTACATAATAGAGTATAAAATGGCCCGTGGCGGCCATTTTGAATATCAGGAAAGTAAATATTTTGTCAAAAATTTTTTTTTCAGAGAGTATTTCACTCCTGCCACACGATTTCATGCATTTCATAGCCAATGTGCGGACAATTTTATGATTTCCATGGATAATTTGCATATTTTGGCGGCCTTATTGGATTTTTCCAATTTGCGGAAAATGCTCAAGGATACACGAGTAGCATCATTCAGATACGTAATCAGCACCCTCGAATTGGCAAGAAACCATAAAAAAATATTGTATATATATATAAAAAACAAGGTTTGGTCAAGTTTCTATGGGGCCATCCTGGACTATTATTCTATAATTAATGGGGTGCTGAGCATTGTCACAGCACCCCCAGTAACAATAGATAATCCTCCTTGGATAGGTCATGTGGTTCGACCGGATATAATGTTTATTAGGGTCCAGGAGGTAGGAGAGAAATTTCCCTGCATATTTGTTTGTGATATAAACACCGGTTTTTTGCGAATTTTTTTTTTGCGCGCGAAGTCAACCCTAATTTGGCCTGCTCGCTGCAACCGATAGTTGGCGTACCGTATATAGTGTGAGTCCACTGACTAGGAAGTCTTGTACCCACCTTTGATGTTAAAACACAGCGATACAAAGAAGTGTGTTAACCCTAAATATCCCGTGGTATTTTGATTCTTGTCATTCCGGGGGGGGGGGCATTATGCCCCCCTCGATCCCTTAAGATCTCAGCCGCGGATTGCACGATCACAACGAAAATTTGCATAATGGCAGAGAATTACGTAATCTACGCAGTTACATTGGTAAATTTAACTGAATTCATATATTTTTATTTTATGTGAATTAATTATGCTAATTTATTCATGAAATCATACTTTTTGCTCTGGTTCACCAAATAAAGCTCCTAGAATGTTATTTTTTGTGAAAATATTTTTTATAGCATTCCCACAAATTGTGAATGAAAAAAAAATCTGGTACCAAGACCGATTACTTATGTAATTTATTGTTTTTTATTTTGTTTGGGGTATTTTTCCCCCTTTTTTTTGTTTTTAGATGGAAATCGTTCCAGACTTATTTATGATCATAAACAAGGCAAAGTTAATTAAGTTTAATCAGTAAAAGTAGAAATAATGATACATTTATGAATTTTGGCTAAATACACAATTTGCATTGGATTTGTACATGAAATCACGTTTATGAGCAATTTTGGGTCTGACATGCAATTACATAATGTTGTGTAATGTCATAACCGCGTACCCAGGCGTCACAAATTTGGTCTCAAAATTTGCACGAGACTTGAAAGTAACAGTAAGTGAGCGGCGAGGTCAAAAAAATTTGCGTAGCAGATATATCGCGAAAATTGTCGAGGGGGTAGATCATTATGCCCCTCCCCCCCCCCCCGGGAGAATTAGGGTGACATGGTGCAATAGGTTGAAGTATTATATTCAAAACAAATTAATGTGTTTTCTAGTTCCATTTCTTTAATAAAACTTTTGTCCATCAAGAGAACGTGAGAACCTGATTTAATGTACTAGTAATGTAAAAGATGAACCAAAGATGTCAATTTCACTAAAGTTAGAACTCGGCATAGATGCGTAAAACTAGTTTTTTAATGTATGATGATGTATTTCTTCAGGAAATTACACAAAGATTGAGGTCCGTTATATCAAGGAATTCTCTCATTGAAAACGTATTTGAAGATGCTATCAATATTTTCCCCCATTTCTCACTATTTTGCAGAGATTTATTCTTTTTCACATTTTTTTTTCTTCAAATCCCTTCTATTCTATCAAGAGGATTGGAAATGAAATGTGTTGTAGAATGTGCAGCACTACATTATGTTAAATTTATGTAAATATGTTGTATTTAAGAAGTAAATACTCTTGCAAATATTTGTAAATATTTTGCATTGTTGCTTAAATTCATCTTTTTTTCTGTGTATTTGTTAGATTTCCCTGCTTCTAATGGTATTTTAACTTTTAAAAACCTTTTTGGTTAAGGTCTGTTTTCTTTGTGAGGTTAAAAAGGCATATTCCATTATGGGTATTTATCAATAGGGATTTATTCTAAAGTGGAATATTATGACTACGACCCTAAACACCAACAAGCCCTGTCTTGATTAAAAGTATGAAGCAGCCTCCAACTTTTATCATTCTCCATCTTGCTAACGTTATTATCGTTATCATGATCATCATTTTCATCATCATCATCACCATCATCATCACTATCATTACCATCATCATCATCATGATCAAATTCACTGTCATCATCACCATCATCATCATCATCGCCATGGTATTCACCATCATCATTCATCAATCTTGATCACTATCATCATAATCACCATCATGATCATCTTCATCAGCATCACTATGATCACCATCATTATCGCGATTATCGTCATCAGCAACAACAAACAAAAACATCACCAATTCATCATCTTAATTATTTTTATTGCGCTATTCCCATCAGTCCCAATGAACTTGATGACTGTCATTATCAGTTAAATAATAAGATTCCAGTAAACATGGTACATTCTAACCAGTATTGGGGTTTATTACGTTTTTACAGAGTACAAACATACATGTTAGCAATTACCAAGACCAGGGCCCGTTTCATAGAGACTTACAACTGTTGTAACTCTACCATTATGGCAACTACTCTGGCAACCTTGATTTTGATTGGCTGCTGAGCATGGCTTAGCGTGGCATATGTACAACAGTTGTAGGTCCTTTATTTTTTTTCTCCTCATAAGAGGTACTTATTTGTTCACATGATATTTACAATCGTTTTTGACTGCATTTTCGTATCAAATAATTTCGAATTTCTACCTATAAATCTGTCATAGAATAAAGGCATGAGTCTTATGTTTGTCAGTTCCAAAACATTTTCTAATATAATTTCTATAAATTACAAATTGTGAAAAATTTATAATAAGGTTAACCTAATTCATTTCTTTTTTTCTATCTCATGACCTATTACGATAATTTTTTCTTTCAAAACAATCTTAACATCGAACAAAGCATTTATTAATTTAGAAACAATTTTCCAAAAAACTGTTACCACTTGACAGGTAAAAAGAAGATGAATACTGTTTTCTGGAACTTTACAAATATTACATAAAATATCATTTTTAATTTTCCATTTGCAAAGGTTGTCTTTACTTGGTAGTATTCTATGAATTAATTTAAAATTAAACTGTTTAATCCTGTTGTCGTTTATAAAATCAAGTTTAAACTCTAATAATCGTTTCCAATTGAATTCAAGAGGCAAGCTAAAGAAATCGTTCCAGAAAAGAATACAAGGGAGGTCCCTTTTTGTCCTTTTCGATCATTAAATGATAAAAATGTCTGGCTTTCATGCCATTGATTTCTATACAGTCACCTGTTGATATTTCAATAGTGCTGGATTTCGATGACATGCTATTTACATTTCGTGCACTATTACGTAATTTGTCAAGCCAGAACTTCGGGAACGCATTTTTTATTTTCAACAATTCAAAGGTAGAAAGTAATTCTCTTTCTTTAAAAACAGTGCATATTGAATCAATCTTCTTCCAATCACCACCTGTTAGGATTTGATTAACTTAAATATTGTTTTTATCCAGTTAGGAAAATATAATACATCTTTTTTATACTTTATGTTACTAATGTACCAAATAATTTCGTTTTCAATATTCGTTACTTTAAACATATCAATATACTTTAAATCAGCCCATGAACAGAACATGTCAACATAAAATATGGGCAAATGTGTTCTCATACAAATACGAAACATATCACTCTTTTTGCAATTAAAAGTCAAACAAAGAGGCAAATCCCAGCCAAATTTTCTGGGTCCAATATTAAAACAGGGATTTCCAAGCACTGTATTCTCCTGTCAAATATTTATTGATCCATGATGAATGAAACGGGCCCCAGATATTACTTATTTCTGGGAATAAACTTTGACAGCTTAAACTAATTTTCTCGGATACTAGTTATAAACAATGCTGAATCAGGTGGAAAATGATATGTTTGAATATCATGAATAATAAAATACCATTTTATTTATTTTTTAAGATAATTTTAATGGCGACATTTGTTAATAGAAATTCAATACAAAATCATATTTGATATATCTCTTTAGATTCATTATCGATATTTAATGTGTATATACTATTGAATGTAAGTTTAATTATCTTCACTGTATATAATTATTGCTCTAGACCAAAACATAGCATTATAATGCCATGTGAATTGTTTTGGAATATGAATGTGAAACGTCAAGAATAAACTGCATATCATATAAAATAGAATGATTGATTCAATGTATGACTTTTCACTGATTATTGTAAATAAATGTCCATTAATTTGATTCATAGTCACTGGTAGCTTACATAATCTGAACAAGCTGACAAATTTGACTTTTCATGAGAAAATCATTTTCCCTTCTATTTCTTGAATTGTTATCTGCCAAGGTAGGTCCGTTGTTCATATATTTTTTTTCCGATGAAAGGAGAGGAAAAGTTAAACTGTACAGTGCGAGGACAGAGAAAGTGAGAGAGCTATGGGGCAGAACAGACGAGAACAGGCAGATACGAACAGACATGCAATCAAGGAAGGGGGGGGGGGAGGTTGATATGATAACTTCCTAATTCACACTGAAAATTTTTAGTTCATGCCATTCACCATCGACAACCACGACTCGTTGGTGTTGCGCGTCAAAGCATAGGCCTCGCAGGTAATTGAATGTGCGCCAACCTCCGGTGAAATTATCAAGGACCCTGTGGTCTTTATCTAAAACTGTCAACGTCTCTTTGGTAAAAAGCCGGCGAGAATCAGTGGAACGAGCTGTTATGTAAACATTATCTTGGTCATCAATGGCTATACCGCGGTAATGCCATTTCTTGTTACAGGTTGAAATTTCGAAATCATCTTCGAAGATGTCCTCATACCTATGGATTACTTTGATGCTATAGAGATCTGCAACGTAAAGTTGTTTCTGGCTGTTGAAGGCAAGAAACCATGGATTTGTTAGTTTCCCCATTGCTAAACATCTTTTGATCTCGCCAGTTAGGGTGAACACGTGGATACAACCATGAGACCAATCAGCCACAAACACTTCTTTCTCACAAATGGCAATTCCGGTTGGACTCCCAAATGATCGGTATCCCACTGCCCATCGGGAAAGCGTTCCCTTTCTCACCTCATAGATGTAACCTGCTGAATTTTTCTCTCCGGCGTCGGTCACCAAAAAGTGATCTTCGGCTTCGGATACAGCAACAATGCCATACGGATGAAAACCGGTGTTTCCATGGGCCAGGTTTCGAAAGTTCCCGGATTCGGGTGTGACTGATACAATGGTATTGTTGTCCTTGTCGGTGATTACATAACGTCCTCGATGGCATATGACGTCATGTGGTTTGTTTAGGCCAGCTTTGATCACTCTCTCTAACTTCAGACTCACACCCCCTCTGTGTGCCATTTTGATGATTTGTTAATAATTCTGTGTAAAAGAGAAGCAAAGACAGAGTTTGTTGTTGGTGGTGAACGAACTAGAGGGTATATGACAACTCTATATTTTAAAAATGCAAATGGGGATGAAGTTGGTCGTTAGATGCAGAGCTTATCACTCCAGTAAATACAACAACAACAAAATCCAAAATATGGCGTAACCTTGTTACGATACATTTTGGTAACTGCACATTTCGCTAAAAGAAATTCGTAACAAAAAAATGTGATGGAGAAAATGTGATGTGGTCCCTTGTTGACGAAAAAATTAAAATTTCGAGTTTGCCCGGAACTGCACCACTGAGGTATTCAAGGAGGGAATGTGGTCCATCGTCCCTCAAAATTTTGTCAACAACGAAAACAAGGAAATAAATTAAGGAAAGACAGCAAGGTAAAATATATTATTTTCTGAATACCGTGTCAAAATCGGTCACAATTTTAAAAGTAAGCCCATTTTTGTTTAAAAAATGTCAAATCATGTTTGATCGCTTGTTTTTTTTTTACAATCTTTGTCATATACGCCATTGCCTCATATTACGCCACTGCTCTGCATCGTAATAGTATTGGTGTAACACTATAATGTTTTAATTATGGTTGATAATATAGCGTAGTTATGGTAGCGTTCGATGGCGTATATATATACTAGTGTTACAGTCGAATAAAGATGACAAGACGATGATTATGCAGTTCCAATATAATATATTTATTCATCCTTTCTTGAAGGTAGAAAGGATGTAATATTGATGAGAAGTATACAATGAAGAAATATAAACAGGATATGTGAAAGCTATAGGACTCCTTTGTTTACGGCCATGGGATGGGCCAGGAGAACAAACTGTATGATTTTATGCGGGGTGGAGCGGTAGCTCAATAACCCCAAAATCTATCTGAAATATCTATTTTGTACAACTGTATTTATACCCTGGACTTGGTATGACAATCACAATGTTTCTATATTCTTGGACCAGTTGACTCATACTATTTCTGGATAAGAAGGAAATGGGTGTGCTAAGAAAGACCACAGTGAGTGAGAGTGGAAGAGAGAGACTGGGAGAGAGAAAGAGAGAACCAAGTATGAAGGAGAAACCTTGAGTCCGGAATGGTCATTTTCATGGAAGAAACCTTGTGAGTGTGACGTAGTGATGCAGTGGACATAAACAAAGTAGTATTGGGTTAGTGAACCCTTTGATTATACAGTTCAACTTATATCTCTTATTTTAAAACATATATTGATTATTTCTACTCTTACATTGGTAATGACGTATGATAATGCTTACGAAAGTGACAACTACTATTTTTTTGTGGGGGGGGGGTGGGGTGTCAGAAAACAGAAGGGCAAAGAAAAAATCTGACTCCCCATTCTCCCCCCCCCCCCCACAAAAAATGGTAGTCGTCACTTCCGTAAGCATTTTCCCGTAATGAAATCTGACACCCCATTCACAAAGTTCACATTTTTACCTTTGGAGAGTCGAAAAAATATTAACATAAACACAATTAAATGATATAGTAAAATTATAAAAACTTAAGTACAACTTCAAATGAAGGGTTCAGAGAGTAACATCAATAAAAAGAGCAGGACATTTGAAGTAGACACGCAAGGAAACGGATCAAAGTTTATGCCTGGTTGAGAAGTGGTGACGGGTTCTTTGGATACCAACAACAATAACAAAGACAGTAATAATAGAGAAAATAATAATGGTCATGATAATGATAATCACAAGAAGAATAGTAATCATGTTACTAATAACAAAAATAATCATGATAATAGTGATAATATTTACAATAAAAGAAGGGACAATCTAAGTACAACAAGGAGAGCAAGGTTTATACGTAGCCAATAAAAATGTCTTAAGTTTTCTTTTGAAGACTGCGAGTAAAGAGGAGTTTTTAAATCTATGCGCAACAACTAGAGGAACGTTGTAAAATATGGGAAGGAAAAAAAGTGACAGGAAAAAAACGAAAAGGATGAATTGGATAAGAACCATATGGAGAATACAACGCATTCACAAAAACGCAACTATTAAGGAAAAGTGAATTCGGAACAAGCCTAAGTGTCAATGTAGAGAACGTGCGAAGATACGCAAGTATAGACCTACATACTAAATCATGCGAATGTAAAAAAAAATCATTCGAATGTAGGATTGTAAATGTCAAATTGAAAGAAGTCTTTTAAGTATATAGTAAAGTAATTCAGTCAGGGAGGATATCATTTAACAACAGGGAAATCAATTTAAATGGTAGTCACTAAACCATTAAGGCAAGATAGCAGCAAGAAGACATACATACCAGTTTAAGTGTAATGTACCGTTTTCTATAGTCTTCTTCACCACAGATGATGCTACTCTCACAATGATGGTTAATCAATATTTTATCATTATTTAAACCTGTTTAAGAATGGATGACGCAAATATCTTGTCTTATCTTTCAATTTATCATTAGCAACCGTTATTCTTTTGCAAGGTGAGTTCAAACCAATCTAAGAACAAGTGGCGGCACAATTCTCTGAAAAGACAACTGAAAACGATATATATATATATAGGGTTATCAAAAATATTTCGAGGTCTAAGGGTAATCTTGCCCAACAGCTTCTTTTATCTATTTAGTTTGTAAATATTGACAAAAAAATGCATCTTGCCATCATAAGTCAACAGTTACTAATTTTAGTTTGTAGTGTTTGCACATAAGAAACGAGCCTTCATAAGTAGGTAAATTGGGTTTTAACTGAATTAGAATTCCAAAAAGTGACAAGCAACGTTTTTCTTGTATAATGACCGACCGTTGACCTATAGTTGGCAAAACTATGTGGACCTCACTTCATTCGCCCACTATTCAGTGTGCCTAAATTACAGATATGGTGATCTGCGAAATCGAGTAAGGGTATGTGTATACTTGTTTGTCAGTCATCTCTTCTCTGACGTCACTTTTAACCAATCAAGACCATGTAGTGTATCCTTAACATGCTAAAGGAGACATTTATTCCCAGGTGTAATTTTTAACCAATCAATACCATGCCGTGTCTCCTAAACATGCTAAAGGATACATTTATTCCCAGGTGTCCTTTTTAACCAATCAAGACCATGTAGTGTCTCCTAAACATGCTAAAGGATACATTTATTCTCAGGTGTCCCTTTTAACCAATCAATACCATGCCGTGTCTCCTAAACATGCTAAAGGATACATTTATTCTCAGGTGTCCTTTTAACCAATCAAGACCATGCCGTGTCTCCTAAACATGCTAAAGGATACATTTATTCTCAGGTGTCCTTTTTAACCAATCAAGGCCATGTAGTGTCTCCTAAACATGCTAAAGGATACATTTATTCTCAGGTTCGTTTTTAACCAATCAAGACCATGTAATGTCTCCTAAACATGCTAAAGGATACATTTATTTTCAGGTGTCCTTTTAACCAATCAAGACCATGCCGTGTCTCCTAAACATGCTAAAGGATACATTTATTCTCAGGTGTCCTTTTTAACCAATCAAGACCATGTAGTGTCTCCTAAACATGTTAAAACAGACATTGATTCTCAGGTATCCTATTTAAACAATACCATGTATTGTCTTCTAAACATGCTAAAGGATACATTTATTCTCAGGTGTCCCTTTAACCAATCATGAACATGTAGTGTCTCCTAAAGGAGATACTTAAATCTTCTTCTGTGATGTCCCTTAAAAAACAATTATGCTCATTGCAGAAATTTACATGTAATATATAACATGTCTGGTGGCCATTTAAGCAATAAAGACGATATAATGTTCCTTAACAGACACTTCAGTTTTCTTCTCAGATGGCCTTTTAAAAACAAGCCAAGCCCATAAGAGACAGTTAAGCTTTATTCTGAAAACTTTTTAATAAATTCAGGCTATTTAGTGTCTCCTTATATCCCTTTTAGCTAGTCGTATGCCTATAGAGTGTCTCCTGCAGCACTGCTGCTTCTCAACATATTCAATGTCATTACAATTAGCAATGGAACTGGGGTAGAAAGGGAATACAATTGAAAGTTAAACACTTGAAATTGGCATCGAGATAAAAAGAACAATGGCACTGTTGAAAAATAATAATTGACATTTTTTCCACTAAGTATATGATATATGTCCATACCGCATTGTTACAAAGTAGGGAAATTGATAGAAGTAACAACTTTGGGAACCAAAAGAAGATTGATTTTGAAATCTTAAAAACTCTGTGACTCGATGGGTTCACCAATTTTCAAAGATATTTCCCTTTTTTCGTTTCACGGATGAAAATGTTGTAGAAAATATCTTATTTTTCTTTTGAAATTATTTGTTATTACGCTAACACGATGTTTCGTTAAAAGTTCATTGCGTGCAGTTCATCATTGTCTACGCCTCTTTACATGTTTTATTGTACAATAATGTGGATAAAAAGTGATTATTCTAATAGCCCCTTTGAAATACTTTGTCTAATTACAATCTTAATGAGCGTCTTCATGGTAATTCAGATGCAGACTAAATTCAGATAACCACATCGAACTATTTTTTTTCCGAAAAGGGTCAACAACCGAGCACTCCGATTGTGATAAGACTTTAACTAATATCTATTATCATGAATAGCATGTTTGCCAGCAAAAAGGTAATTACTTTAGACAATGTGTGTATTGACAAATTTGATGATGATATATGCATTTATTTTCACGCGATCATAAATAAAGTATTGAGGCAAGCTGTAGTATAATTATACCTGGGGCGGGACTCGGATTTTTACATTTTTTTCATTAGACTCTCAGGGGGGGGGGGAGTGCCCACAACACTGGGAACGATTTTGCGACCAGGATGCTGAAGTAGATTTGTAAAGCAAATAAGAAAAGGTTTTCACAACAAAATGGAGATCAAACTGGCCCCAGGGAGTTTGAAAAGCAAAAAAGAAAAAAAAAACAGTAGTAAAAATAATTGCAATAAAACATAACAAATAAATGAAAGGATTCAGTACAAAATAAAGGTCATTTTGGTTACACTTTGGTTACCATCTTCCTGAATACCTGGGGATGCTGCCTCTGGAGAACAAACATGTAGCACCCCAATAATTTTTTGTTGTGGGTTGATTCAGCACTCCTCAGCACCCTGCCTCCCAGGGCCATGGGTGTGGCCCACCCCCTGGATCCCGCAGTCGTATATGTCACATCCATATTTTGTCCCATCGACTGACATTTCTTCGTTTAAGCTTGGATATCCACGCCTGAAAGGTAAACGCCCTTCCTACCTTCGAACCATGCCACATTGCTGGTCTGAATTCGGTATAGGGTTTTTGTTTTCAAACTCATAGTGTATAATGAACATTGTCAAATTATTCAAACACTGTTGATTCGTCCATTGGCCAAGTACATTGTTATAGCAAGTTGTCAATGCATTCAAAGTAGAAATGCAACAAATTCCTTCATGTAGTTTTTATTGGTGTGCTATTCTTGCAATTTCTGCATCTTACCATGTAAGGCATGCTTACATAATATCTTGCTTTAATAATCTGCCTATCATAATGAGTGAAATAAAAGGTCATTTGACCAAAATCATTTTATAGTGGCAGAGCGATGACTCGTTAAAGGCGCGTCGTTGTCATTTTATTATACAATATGTTGGTGAAAAGTGATTCTACTAATATCATCTTCAAAATAGTTTGTCTAATATATCTTAATGAGCGTCTTCGTGGTAATTTAATCTTCAGATGTATACTAAATTCAGATAACAATTGACCTGTGCATTCAAAAGTGGTCAACAAAGCAATGATCTAATTGATGTGACTTAAACAAATATCCATCATCGCGTAGATTATATTTGCCGAGAAGAAACTATCAAAGATAATTATTTTTAACAATGTGTGCATTGAAATAATGACCATAATATTGTCACACAATCATAAAGTATTTTGGAAAGCTATTGTTTTCAATATTTCTAATACAACGTGCCAGATATTCGTACGTTGTATCAGCAAACATATACTGACAAAATGTTTTAAACAGATCTTATTTCCACGCCTAATCGGTAAAATCCTCCCTACATTCTCGCAAAAGTCGAGAAGTGATTTGTGTTAAAGGTTTATTTTTTCCTTTAACTGATAAGTATTAGCAAAATAGATTGTTTTGTTAGTGATTCTTACATTATTATATGTTTTAAGAGTGTGCGATATTTTTTTTTCTTGCAGATTCATACTTTAAAGTGTACCCTCTATTTTCCTGGACTGCATTAGGTACTTAAAAGGGAATCCCATCGTGGTAGTGAAACCGTTTTATGTGAAATTCAAACAATAAAAGAAAAATGGAGCGTTAAATATTTGAAAGAAACCGGAAAAGGAATAATTAATGTCTTTGGATTTTATTCTAAAGAAATTAACACAAAGCCAATTTCGTAGTAGAAGAACAAGAAGAAGAAGAAGAAGAAGGGGAGTAGGAGAAGAGGGGGAAAACGGAGGAGGTGAAGAAGGAGGAGGAGGAAGAAGAAGAGACAACAAGAAGAAGTAGAAGAAAAAGAAGAGGATGATGAAGAGAAAGAAGAAGAAAATAATTAGAAGGAGGATCGGAAGGGAGGGGAAGAAGAATAAGAAGAGAAAGAGAGGTTAAAGAAAGAACTAGAAGATGAGAGTGAAATAAATGAAAACAGAGAAGAAAAAAATGAGAAGTGATTAAAAGGGAAGGAGAGCAGTTGACATAATAGCTCAATAAATATTGAATAAATATATAAATAAATACATGAGTAAATAAATACATAAATAAATAGGTAAATGAATGAATAAATAAACAAATAAATAAATGAAACATTTTAAAGCAAATTTGTCGTGACAAGAGGATAAGAGGCAGAGCCATTTTAGAGCGGGGGTGAGAGCCAGAGAAACCGAAGTCCCGGAGGACCGAAGGCCCGCCAGGCTGAAGGCACACGAGGATCACTTTTTCCCCTTCATCGGGTGCCGCGGTCGAGTGGCTTACCTCGTTGCACCAGCGGCGTAACAGGGGTCGGTTGCCGGGGGGGGGGGGGGGGGGGGGCAAGAACAAAAAATTCCCTTTCATTTCATTGTAAGAAGAGGCGTAATGGTGTAATGAGGCGACGATTTTGAGAGAGCCATATATTGCGTATAGTGCAGAAATTATCTTTTCAAAAGAAGTTGCGAGCGAGCAAAAATTTTGATATTTTTATTACAAAATCCAATTTTTTGTGATAGATTTTGACATGATATCTAGAGAAAAATATATTTCATTCTTTTCTCTTTCCATTCCCTTTTTGTGGTCTGTACCCCACTGTGAACAGGATTATTTGCGGCAGTAGCGTGAAGAGTACAAAAAAGAGGGGCACAGTATGGCGTATGTGCTAAAAAGCTGCTTAATATAAGTCCCGAGCGAGCGAAGTGAGCGAGAAAAAAATCACCTTTTCATGAATATCTAACTTTGAGATATTTTTGACATTATATTCAGTAAATAAAATCATATCTTTCACTTTGCCTCTGATTTTCTCTCCTCCTTTTCTGTTATTTTGCTCTTGGTTGTGGATTTTTTGGGGCCATGGCCCAACCCTTCCATAGTCTTATACGGCAGTGCGATGCGGTGGGGGTATTGATATCAAAGCCATTTAAACCTCGCAGATTGCCACTATTTTTAATCATATCGCGGGCCAGAATATAGTTTTTACACAACACATTTACTGAACGTAATGAACCAATATTTGGAGTGGGCAAAAAAAAGCAATGTGGTAAAATTTGAAACAAGTAGCCAGCGAGCAAAGCGAGCTGTAAAAAAGCTCCTATTGAAATTAAATTCTAATTATGTGATAGATTTTTCCATTATATTCAGCAAATAACACATTTCGTTGTTTCCATTAATTTCATTATACGTTGTCTCCTATAATTATTTCATGTTGGGTGTGGAACCAAGACCGCCGCGCCCATATGCCAGTGATAGAACGTAAATCTTAATGTAGGAAGGGTCCCTACGAGGGGGGAGGGGGGGTGGCGTTATAGAGTCATATGAATTTTACAGATGAAGAGCCCCTACTGCAAGGGGTCTGGGGCAAAGTCCCGGTAGTTTATTTGCATAAAATTTAGCAAGATTTTACCACAATGTTGGGTATAGTCCATCTCTCTTCCCGCTCTTTCAATGCACGGCAGCCCGGTTGTGTTATTATTTTTTTCTTTTCCCATTTCTTTCTTTCCCAATTTAGCTGTTGACTAATTCCATTCTACCTTCGTTTCCCGCTATTGTTTGCCACTTTGTCATCTTTTGATTTATTTTCCACCGTGCTATTGCATTACATAGGCCTATTTCGGAATGATTTGTTCTTTCTCAAATGTTCTTCTTTCGTTCCTTTTCCTGCTTAATTCCTTCCTTTTTCATTTTATTTTTCTTCGTTTTCTTCTCACTTTTCCCTCTCCCTTTCCTTTTCCTCCTTTCCTCCCCCTTTCTTTCTCCCTCCCTTTTCTCGTTTTCCTTTTTTTTTCCGAAGGGGGCAGCTTCCCCTGCCCCCTCGCCTGTTACGCAACTGGACACCCCCCATTGGATCCGCCTATGCTAACGGTTTGCGAACATGGGTTTCGAAGGGCCTTTTGGTGCCGTGTTGTTTGCGCAAATCCTGGCGAAATTTTGGACATATAGCGTTGTTTATATATACTAGCAGCAATTACCCGTGGCAGCACAGGGGGTAGGAGTCATTTTTCTTTATGAAAGTGTGTGTGGGGGGAGGGTGACATTCTTTTACATGTATGTACAGCTAGACAGCCTATTCACACTGAAAGCCAAGCAGTTTATTGATGAAATATATTTAGACAACTGATTCATAGCAAACTTCTCTTTCAATATAGATAGGAGGTTCAATTAAGTTAAGCATCTTGGGTTGAACTGGAGAAAGAAGTGCAATAATTATTACAGAGTGAAATCCAAATCTAACTATAAAATGGAAAAATGTATTAGAACACGGTGTATTCCGTAAGCAGTCAAGAGGCAATTATTGTGATATAGAAATGTTATGATTACATGTATTGGGTCAGAAATAAATATGTAAGTACATTGCACATGTACCTTACAATGTACATTAGACTGCGGTTGTTTGTACTTTTTAAATTAAAGGTTGCTCAATCATATATAAGTATGGCAGGATGTCGAAAAGTGAGAGTGAGAGAAGGGGGGGGGGTGATAAAATGAGTGAGACAGTCTGTAAAATCATTTTACCAATGCTTGTTTATTACGATCACACTACATTAGTATTTGGTTAATCACACAGAAATAAAGTTTAACATATGAATATAATATTACTACTACAACTAATATTTTTTTTCATTTTTTCATGCATCTGTAAATGTCTCCATTATGATGAAATAAGTTGCGGCAATAAATAAATAAATGCACTTAATAAGTTGTCAATCCAATTGTATTAGTTCTTGGTAGAAAAGAACAATTGAATAAACATTATGTCATAAAATAAAATACAAAAAATAACATCATTGGCCCATCTAATGAATATTCATGAAGACATGCCTAGAACTGTTTCACCGGAATGATGCAAATCTTTAGAATTCAATAACTTCGTTATCGTTATCCGATTTTGATCAGTTTTCCAGCATTTTGCTCTGCGAATTTTACTCTATTTATTGAGTTTTTAGTTGTCTTTTATTACTAATACACGACCCCAAATACAATCGTCAAATTAAGGTGCAAAGTATACAGTACTTTACATCAAACAAAGTTAAAAAAAAGAAATTTCTTGCCAACAAGTGAATAGATAAATTGTTTGAACACATACTGTATTCATCAACAAACAGTAAACATTGTCTTACGTATACCCTATAGCCTATAATGATTGTTTTTCTTTCATCAAAAATAAACTTTAATAGGTCTATTTTACATCCTACTCATAGAACCAGTGTCATACAACGGTGAATATCATCGCCTTCAATGATAGTGAGGGGGAACATAACCACTGAAATATACCACTACGTTGTAACAAGTCCATGGTACAAATTACCTGCAATTCGGCCAAGACAAATGATCAGGGCAAACATTCGTGTTGAACCTGAATACAGCTGCATTTAAACATGTTCCGTTGTTATCTTCGGTGCGGACTTGTGCATCGCGCGCCCAGCTGATAATGTAAACAAACGTAGACTTTTCACTAGTCGCTTTGTAGCTATTTTCGTGGATTGCCTTCGCCAGGTGTAAAACGGAAACGCGCCACCGGGACATATCCTTACTATAATTTGGCTTATCTTGTGTGTCCTTCCGTTTGTTTGAAGCAGTTTTTCTCCGTGGTTTTCTACTCAATGGAGCTGGATTTTTTTTCTAAACATGGTTAAATTGTTCACAGATTGTCATGAGGGGGTTGTTTGTGGTATTTTGGTCGCATTATTTAATTTTTTTTTTTACAATTCGTAACTTTTTGGCATTCTTTTTCGCAGCCCAGAGTATTGCTTCGAAGTTCCCAGTCCTTTTTACCTCTCTCGGCCGATGTCCTCAGTGGTTACCGTACCGGTGAGTACGACTTTCTGACAAACCTATTTAGGCCCTATTTCTTTTATTAATGATAAATGTGTTACTTAAAATGCTAAAGATCTAGAAATATAGGCGTTATCGTCATATTGGGAACCACCGTTCACTTCATACAGCAGTGCTTTAATCCTTTATTCAGTCACACGCACGGTTCCCCATTTCTATGGAAGCAGGAGACCGTCAAAAACATGGATATACGTCGTGTCGTAATTCAATTTACTACACGACGTAAATAATTACGTAGTGTAGCAATTCGAATTACTACACGACGTAAATGACTACGTAGTGTAGTCATTCGAATTACTACACGACGTAATTCCGAATTACTGCCCAACGATTTAATGTCATGACGTTAAATGAATTAGTGTCGCTACATCAAATAATTAAGGTCGTGTAGTAATTCGAATTACTACACGACTTAAATAATTACGTAGTGTAGTAATTCCAATTACTACACTACCTAAAGAATTACGTCGTGTAGTAAATAATTACTACACGACGTAATTCCGAATTACTGCTCAACGATTTAACGTCATGACGTTAAATGAATTAGTGTAGTGACGTTAAATCAACCAATGAGACCGTTCGTTATATGAGCGCAATGCGAAGAGCTGAGACTACAGAGTATTGTACAGGAACGTACCGGCAGGAAGTTAGTTGGATGTTCGACATTTTATATTCAAACTGTGAAGTTGGTTTGATATTCAGGTTCTATATTCAAACGCCTGTGAAGCTGGACCAATATTGCCACGGACCCGATCCGCATAGTACTGCCCCCCCCCCCCAAAAAAAAAAAATGTTCTACAACCGAGAACAATAGGAAATGAAAAAAGGAAAGAAAGGAAAGAAAGATGAAAGATACGTTATTTTATGCATACCATGTCAAAATCAATTTCAAAGTTAAAGGTGTTTTTTTTTCTCGCTGGCTCGAGACTTATTACGAAGCAAATTTTTGCTGCATGCGCCATTGTGTGCCCCCTCTTTTTGTTCTTATCACGCATTGAGCTTCGCCCTAATGCTCGGGGCACAATCATAAAACATCCTGTTCATACAATGATATGACCCCTCCGTTCTCCCTTCTCTTTCTCTCCCGTTCCCCCTCCTTTTCTTTCCAATCTCCCCCTTTCGCTTCTCTCTCTCCTATTATGTATTCTCTCTTTCCTTGTTTTTTTTTACTCTATCCACTGGCGGCACCAAACGTGGTTCCCCATGCTTGAAATATTCCGTTTTGTTAATTTTAGCCCCCCGTTAATGTGCATGCGCCGGGTAACCGAGTCAAGTTCTACAAGTTAGGGTAGGTGGTTACCCCGGATAGACCGTCGGGATATTCCTGGGGGCCCCTTGGAAAAAAATAAACAAAATGCGATAAATAGCCCTTTATTCCTTTAATTTTGTTAATTTGAGCCCCCTAAATGTGCATGCACCGGGTCAAACTAGTGTTTATATGGTTGCCCGAGTCGATTTCTACAAGTTAAGATACGTGTTACACCGGCTAGGCCGTCGGGGTATCCCTGGGGGCCCCTCGAAAAAAAAATTAAAAAAATAAAATTTCTTGCCCTTTTATTCACTGACGTTTGTCCCCTAAATGTCCTCGTACTTGGGCACGCCAGTGTTGTTATGGTTGCCCGAGACGTGCTGCACCTGTAAAACCCCTTAGCTTTCAAAACCCCTGAATATATTTGAATATCGAATGTTGGTCCTGCTTCACAGGCGTTTGAATATCGAACCTGAATATCAAACCAACTTCACAGTTTGAATATCAAATGTCGAACATCCAACTACACAAGCAAATACCATGGTCACATTTGTTCTACGGCGGCCGTACGGCGAGTCGAAAACAGCCGTTTTATTCATTTTTATTCAAATCACCTGTATTTAGCTGGCACAAAAATGTTAAAACGGCTGTTTTTGACTCGCCGTACGGCCGCCGTAGAACAAATGTGACCATGGAATAACTTCCTGCCGAACCGTTCCTGTACAATACTCTGTAGTCTCAGCTCTTCGCATTGCGCTCATATAACGAACGGTCTCATTGGTTGATTTAACGTCACTACACTAATTCATTTAACGTCATGACGTTAAATCGTTGAGCAGTAATTCGGAATTACGTCGTGTAGTAATTATTTACTACACGACGTAATTATTTAGGTAGTGTAGTAATTGGAATTACTACACTACGTAATTATTTAAGTCGTGTAGTAATTCGAATTACTACACGACCTTAATTATTTGATGTAGCGACACTAATTTAACGTCATGACATTAAATCGTTGGGCAGTAATTCGGAATTACGTCGTGTAGTAATTCGAATTGCTACACTATTTACGTCGTGTAGTAAATTGAATTACGACACGACGTATATCCGTGTTTTTGACGGTCTCCTGCTTCCATACATTTCCACCACCATTCACTTCGTACACAAGTGCGCATACGGTACACAAATCTACGAGTGGTTCCCAAGAACACGATTTGGCCGAAATCCATAGCCTAGCCCTAGGCTACTATCAAATGCTGGTCATCAGTGGTAAGAAAGTTTTTATGTTATAGGCAGTGTATACAGCCACATTCATGTGGCCACACGCGTGTGGTTATATCCAATACTAGGCCGGTAAGCACTAAATTATATAGGTACCAATCCTGCAGACGCAAGCTCATAAATATTCTTAAATATTCAAAGGATTAGGATGAGGATTAGGGTTAGGATTAGGATATTAGGGTTTCAGCTTGCGTCTGCAGGACTGGTACCTATATACCGTGTGTCTCAAAAAACGTAACACTTTTGAAATGGTTGCCAAATTGAGCATATGTAATTTTGAGAAGAAAACAAGTGTACAAATAATTTGCCATTGCTTGCCATTTAATTCCATACGAGGCATCAAAACACATAGGCAATATGCCTAAATAACATAAAAGGTAATGAACATCAACACAATCTGAATAATGTCGTGAGACATAACAAAAGACTACATATGCATTAGAATTGTGGCATACTGAAAGATATGGTCACGTGAACACCAGGAGGGTAGTAACTCCTCCCTGGGGCTGTTGATCACGTGACCCACCCGCAGGATAGTAGTTCCCACGGGTATTTCCCCTAAATCTTGGTAATCAACATCTTTGGAGCATATACTTTGATAATAATATTGGTGATCTGTCAGGTTTCAAACAATTTGTTTCTGAACACAAACCTTCCACCCATTTTTTTTGCCCCTTTGTATGTTACAGGAATTTGAGGCATACATCAGTTTGTCATGTTTGCAAATAAAGTTGCCCAATATATCGGCATGGAGCTGCTTATTCCCAGCTCCCCATATCCAAACATAAATTTACAGGAGTGCTCTATGCATTAATGTAAACGGCTTGTAAGAGAACATTCCATCCAGGTTAACATAAACAAAATCCACCTGATACAATAATCTCAGGATTAAATACATGTAGTAAATTTGGAGGAACTGAACAAAATAGCTTGGAAAAGGCTTAACACACTATTCACCATCGTTTTCATGCAGCCTTTAGGACCGAAATTCTTCCAAGAAAATCAGTATTCTCTCAAATAGGTATGTCAAAATACAATGCATTTCGTTCACCTGTTTAAGTTGATTTACACTTTTTTTTCTTTTTTAATTATGCATGCCACCACACGGACAGCCGCACCTTGCAACTTCTGATTTTTTTTTTCTTTTCCAATGTGGTAATATCCAGTGGTTAGTGGACATTTGGGCTAAGACATACCTGCTTGACTTATCGTAGAATAGATAGGGTGGTAATCACCTTAGATGCATCCCCAATAACATGGAAAGCGGGGAAATCGGCGGACAATTGTCTGCCGCAATGGGAGGACACGTGGCACCGGGGCACGAAGGAGATAAGGGCAAAAACCAACAGGACGCAATGGCAGGGCCTCTCACTTGGAGGGATTATGCTTGAGAAATTCCCTTATGGCCCACCCGTGTGTTATGGTAGGTGCGACCGAGACTTGCTCCACCACCGAACCACAGCACCACTGTCCTACCCGGGGAATAATTGGTTTCACTATATTGCACTTGTGTATTTTGCAAATGATCTCTATTCTGAACCATGTTACACATATACCAATTCTATGACCACATTTAAGGCCTTACAGAGATCCAATTATATATCTGACCTTATTCAAACACATGAAAGTCATCTCTTACTAAGACAGTTATGGTTGATTCTGTGAATGGCAAGTTGGGTTACAGAACAGCCATTTTATTCAAAAGGGTACCTTAAGGAATTTCTCATGAAAGGCCATATCGAACGTTTCATCCGACAAAATCCTGTTTATCTAAATGTATTCAAAGTAAATAAGGTTTCGTTTAGCTAAGCTTACTCAAGAAAAGTTGTCCAATTGGACCAGATTTGGACCGAACTGTTGATGGGACGCTCCCCAAAACCTCCAACTCAAAATTTCGTCAATCAATAAAAAAATGTCACATTTCGGCTATAAGATACAAATTGGATGTTTCTCCATTGTCTGATGGGTCCAATTCTCAGAGGTTCAGACTAGCCCCAAAGTATATTAGTGCTTAACTATGATTTACAATCTACAGCACCATTCTAGTTGTAATTTGCATTATTTAGCCATTCTACCCCCTGAATTTGATTTCTAGGTAGCTCTCTTCATCATGACAGACACTCTATAGTATCAAGATGTGAGCCATGCTCTGATCTCCTGAAGGGGGGGGGGGGGTTCATTTCATGATGATCTTAAGAAGAGAGATGTTTCTAACCACTGTGTTCAATGAACGTGTCACTATCAAACCCTGAAATATTAGGGTTGAAACATTCATGAGTGGTGCTGGCCTCTTTCTCATATGCGGGAACAGTCCATGCAGCTCGTTGTGTGTCTCTGCATGTCCTCAAGTCTGACACCAACATGCCTGTGTCCTTGGGTAACCTATGGCATGCCCAGCTACCAGCGATCAGCTGCCCTCTCATCTAGCCTCAAAGTAAGTCCATCCCCAGCAACCAAGTGTGGTCGTCTTGTAACTGGCCTATGGCTCGAATGGAGTGAGGTGGGGGCATAGACCCCCAAACGTTTACACGACCGCAATAGAGAGAGAAAAAGAAGAAAGGAAATGGTGAATTATGCCAGCATTCACTGGGTATTATTCCAATATATCATCATAGTAGATTTTTGCATAACAACATGTTCAAATTCCGACTGGCACCCTAGTTGCCCCCTATAGGGATAAATTGCCTATAATCATACAATCTCATATGAATGGATAATATTCAATCACTTAGCAAAGTCAATAAAGTGCAGGGGTCCTGAGGGGCACATGAATATATGCATGTGGAAATAGTGAAAATTCGGCATAATAAAAACAAAAGAAATAATTATCACAATTGACCAAGCAAATTGCCGTCTCTGATTTCATTTCTACATCACCCTACTAAACAACGAAAATTACATTTATATTTGTGTACATATGTACATTATCTGTATCTACATGCACCTATACATGTGTGCGTATTGTGGTTGCCTGTTGCCTGTTTTGTTTTAGTTTGTTAGGTTTTTATTTTGTATTGCCCATTCACATTGCGTGACATATGCCATCAGTATGTTTCATAACCATCTCCGCGATGATAAACATCACGGTGCACATTATATTACTTAACACGAATCGTTAAGCAATTCAGTGCATGGAATAAAACTGAAACTGTGTATACCTGTGTATACAGCACTGTGAAATGACTATGAATGTGAACAATGCTTGTGCGATCAAAACCTGAGCAAACACCTTTCTTTGCATAGATAGTGTGGTACGGTATGTCACTGACAGAGCTCCCGTAGGACTAGCGTGCCAAAATTGATTTTTTTTTGTTGTTTTGGCTTCAATAGGGGAACCTTAAACCAAAAACAATGGAGGTCAAATTTTCAGACCCCTCCTTCCCTTTGTGGGGGTCCTTTTTGGCGCCATATTGGCCTGTACAAAGCCCAATAGGATAATCCATTGTTTTCAACCTTATTTCACACTTGTCTTTGCCAATTATATTTTAAAGTTGTCTGAGGTGTATGAGAATGAATATTTGATGATGTTGTAATATCAATGTTTTTTAACTTTTACCATACGGGGGCGGACTTTACGAAAAATGCCCAAAAATTGTAAAATATTGCCCCCAAAATATTATTTTTCCCTTTTTGGCAATAAAATTAGGACAAAAGGATTACAAAATGAAATGAATATGTCTTGTTATACAATCCAACAACAGATGAATATATCACATGTAATGTATATCGTTATTTTTGGTCAAATTGATGTAAAAATCATCCCCATTTCAGGATTTTATGCAGTGAAAACATTACTACAACACTAGAGGGCGCCATAACTTATGATAAGTACTTCCCTTAAAAAAATAAAATTCTAGGCACTGTAATTTTATCAATAAATTTGAAAGCTGACACATTTCAAGAGCAATTATTTCCAAGGCCGATTCATAGTATGGGCATCTAATTTGTTTTGATTCTCGCCCCTCCCCCCCCCCCACCGGGGGGGGGGGGGCATTGGCTGCCTTGGGCTAAAATGAAAAATCCTGGTTTTTGTTGTTTTTGTTACTTAATTGACCTTAATTTGGTTGCTATTCAAAGATTTTTAAGGGTGAAGAAGTATATCGGGAAAAGTTACAAGGACCCAGAAATCCAAGATTGCTTCCAAAAATGTAGTTTAAAATGGCTGTTGATACTTTAAATGGACATAGCACATTTTATATACCTGAGATAGATGGAATCGGTGTCTAGACCATGGTTTCAACGATCATAATTGGGACAAGAATACCGTTTCCTTTCTTTATTTATTTAACTTTTGGAGGCCATCTTGGACTCAACATACCGGGACAGTCGGTGGTCCGGTATGTTAAAAAATCCAAGATGGCTTCCAAAAATGGAGTTTGAAATTGCTGTTGCTGCTTGAAAAACCGATATAGTTTGTTCGATATCTGGGAATATGAATGTGTGTGACTACCATGGAAAAATGAGTCTAATAATACATTAGAATAAGTTACAAATAGAGTCGTTGGTCGAGTATGTTAAACAATAGAGCAGGGGTTCTCAAACTACTGCCCGCGGGCCGGATCCGGCCCTTGGAGCTTCTCAATCTGGCCCTCGAGACTCAGCTGGGTTTTTTAATCACTTTTAAGCCATAGTATGTTACATAGCTCAAATTGTTTACATTGTGTATCCATGTAGACCCAACTGTATTAAAAGTAGTGGCTGTCAACTTAATTTCACTTTTTAAAAAAGGTTTAGTGGAGACTTTTCTGTCTGTTCGATCTACTTTCTCATTAGATGACCAGCGTTGTTCTCACCATGTTTGGGTAAAGTTGCGAAAGTGCATTTTCCACAATGAATATTTTAAAGAACTATCTCAAACCGAAGTACCTTGGCAGGCAAGGGCGCCGGAAGCGGGGGGGGGAGCAGGGGGGGGGGCACTTGCCCCCCCCCCCAATGTGCCACCCCTAAAGAAAAATGATAAAATATTCAAGGACAAAAGTAAACGATGAAGGCACTTTTCTGCCTAAAAATTGTCATTTCCATTGTCAAAAATGAAAAAATTTCGCCCCTGACGGGGCAATCACATAATCATAGTAAGCCTCGCGTCTTTTGACGAACATGTCCCTCTAAGAAATATACCTTTGAGAAGCCCCTTTTCCATCTTATTACAGTGTGATAACGTTTAACCTTTTAATGAATACATTTCAGACAAAAACCGAATGGCAAATTGAAAGTGGTTCACCAATGCAATGCTGGTTGTGTCGGCTAACAAACGCGCGGTCGCCCAGAAACGCTCAGACCGGACCCGATATCACTAACGCGCGTGAACGCTAGTTACTCGAGCAACATATGGAATCTGAAAATGACTGTAAAACAGAAAAGGTTAAAGAGTTGAAGAGGCTTGAGTAATTGGATTATTGGATAAATGAGAAGATGCTAGATTGAGTCGGTGAATGGAGTGCAGAGTAGGAGTACTTATCTATCAAATACTCAATCCACTTTACCTTTTCTGGTTTACTGTCTTTTTCAGGACTACGCGCATTTAAACAAAAAATTACTCGACTATCAACTGTTCACTTCCTCCCCTATCAATTTCACTTCTTCCTCTATCCACTTTTTCGAAAACTCCACACGGTGTACCGACAACCATATCCGCTATTCATGCTATTGGAATGTAATTGTTTTCTTCTAATAATGTTACATAATGTACATTATGAACTGCGGTAGTTTGTTAAAGGTATGGTCCGGGCTGAAAGTATTTATAGCTTAATAAATAGAGTAGAATTCACTGAGCAAAATGTTGAAAATTTCATCAAAATCGGATAACAAATAACAAATTTATTAAATTTAAACGTTTAGCAATATTTTGTGAAAACAGTCGTCATGAATATTTATTAGGTGGGCTGATGATGTCACATCCCCACTTGTCCTTTTGTATTTTATTATATGAAAATAGGTTTATTCAATTTTTTTCCTCCAAGAACTAGAAAAATTGGATTGACATCCGATTTAGTGCATTAGATATTTATTGCTGCAACTTATTTCATTATAAGGGAGACATATTATTCACACAAGTATGAAATAATGAAAAAAATATGATTTTATGTAATAACATAAGAAAACAGAAAGTGGAGATGTGACATCGTCAGCCCACCTAATGAATATTCATGACGACTCACTGTTTTCACAAAATATTGCTAAATTTTAAACGTCAATAACTTTATTATTTGTTATCCAATTTTGATGAAATTTTCGGCATTTTGCTCAGTGAATTCTACTCTATGTATTAAGACATAAATATTTTCAGCCCGGACCATCCCTTTAATCAGTTCACGATTATTTACAAATGAATATTTCCTGGAATTTTATAATCATCATTTCCTAGTTATGGTCACATTTTCCCCAGAAAATATGTAAAGAAAAAAGAAGATTTTGAAGGGGTCATCTAAAAGTGCTTCCCAGCCATAAAAAAGGAAACACATAAATCGAGTAATGAATGTTTTAAACTTTAATGATTTTAAATGCATGGATAATCAGGGACTATCTCCAATGCTGATGTCAGAAGTGATTTGCATAGAATGGGTATTTAAGTGCTTATCGACGTCTGCCACGTCAGAACAGTATGACATTTTGAACTTGAAAAGACATTCATTAGAATTTATTTTGTTTCTGTTGCTGCGCTTCTTCTGCTTAATACACTCCTTGTTCTGACAGGAATTACTTGAAACTTATAATTGTGCTCCCTCGCGTCGTCCCTGTATGTATAAATGTACATATAAATATTACTGAAAGGATATTGCATGAAAAATGTAATTTCTGGTATTTTGAGTCAATATAGGAAATTTAATTGATCAAACACATTCCGAAGCGATCGTTTTGCGCGTAGATTTCATAGGCTCTCATAGATTGTGAGTATAGTCTTTCGTAGTGAATTCTATGTTTGAATTTCAGAAATTTATTTTTGAATGCTCTTAGAAACGCAACTTTTATACTCCATTTTTACACAAAGTCCTTACCGGGGGGGGGGGGTCCACACCCCCTCCCGCTCGATCGCTTCGGTGTCTCACGCTGTCAAAAATATTGTGCCCCCTTCGGGATTTTGCCCCCCCCCCAAAAAAAAAAAAATGAAAGTGTTCCGGCGCGCCTGTTGGCAGGGGCCGTGGAACGGTTTCAAAGGGGGGGGGGGGCTGGTCATGCAAGAAATCACAATCATGTGGTCAATTTTTACGTTTTTGTACATGGTTTTTCCCCGGCCCCTGCTTCCGTCGCCACTGCAAAATATTTATACTCCAAGACATTATCTGACAGTCTACCCAATACCAAGAATATATAGGTACAATCTAGATTCCTTTTAACAAAGTACTACAATTTTGTTATCATTAATATTGACTCGCTGTATTTTCGAGATCTTTTCTAATTTTGCATGCGTTCCATATGAAACTACAAAAATTTGTTGGAATTAGATGCGCCCAAAATAAGGGCCAGATTGCACAAGAGAGCATCTAAGACCCCCGACCGCAAGGGTCTTTGCGCTTCACGCACATTTTTTTTCTAAGTATCCACTTCACCTTTGCCCTTTCAGGTTTACTTGGAGCCTTATCTGGCCCTTCAAAGAAAAAGTTTGAGAACCCCTGCAATAGAGCATAAAATAGCTACTGTTATTTACAAGTAGACATGTAATATCCATCAAGAATATGATTTCATGTTTAAACCATGATTTTTAAAGTCAGAAAATTAGTTACAACCGTTCGAGTGTTGTGGCCCAGTGGATTGGTCTTTTGACTTTGAAAGGGTCGTGGGTTCGAATCCCAGCCATGGCATAGTTTCATTCTGCAAGAAATTTATCAACGTTGTGATGCACTCAACCCAGGTGAGGTAAATGGGTACCTGGTAGAAATTCCCTGAATGCGCGAAGGAATTCCTTGAATGCTAAAGCGCCTAGGCAGCCCATCTAAGGCAGGGGTAATAATAATGGCAAGGCCCGCTGGGAGAACAGTTTTTAGAACTGAAGTGGCTTCCCTAGGTAAATATACCTATATTATTAATATTACCATATCATAACAAGGACAGTCATTGGTCTATGTCGGAAAATCCAAGATGTCGTGCAGAAATCTGAGTCTAAAGTGAATGCTGTTACTTAAAAATGGACATCGTTCATTTAAAATTCACCAAGGACATATGATTTTGGTGTCCACTCAATGGTTTCATGATTATAATAATACTTTCGATTAGTTACAAAGATATGCACTTGTCCATTTTGCCTAAAAATCCAAGAAAGTTTTCAAAATGGCATCTAAAATGATTCCTAAAACTCATTAATAATGGTCAGAGTTTATACAATATTAATATGTGAGGAATAATTTGGATGTCTACATGGTGGTATAAAGGGTTAGATAATACATTCAACAAATAACAAGGATATTTAGTTTTCCATTTTGTCTAAAATCCATGGTAGATTAAAAAAAATAATCAAGTGGGTGCTATTACAAACTCATGAATCAATATGATAACTTATCCCATACATATAAGTGTAGGCACCAAAATCAGGCGGAATTTCTCACAGGTTGGTATTGTTTGAATAATGTCTCCACTTTAAGTAACAGTAGTCATTTTGGAACCCATTTTTTTAAAGCCCACTTGGATTTTAAGGCAAAATGGATAACTGCATAGTCATTGTAGCCAGTCCTTAATATGTATTTTTAATTTCAACTCTTGAAATACTAGTGTAGACACCAAAATAATATCCCCAGGTGTATGTTTAATGTTCTATATCCACTTTTAAAGTAATAGCAGTCATTTAAGCAATCTTGGATTTTTGATAAACTTGACATCCGACTGTTCTTTCAACTTGAAACAATACTTGATCCTTTTAACTATAGTGTAGACACCAAAATCAAATCCACAATGTGCATTTCTAATGAACTATGTCTACTTTTAAGAACCACGGTCAATTTAGACCCTGCATTTTGGAGGCCATATCGCATTTTTTGACATAGCAGACCACTGACAGCCCTTATTTACTTAACCAAATGTCTTATTTGACCCTTGAAACCATTGGTTTAGACACCAAACTGGGGGCCGTTTCATAAAGCTGTTCGTAAGTTAAGAGTGACTTTAAGAACGACTGGTGATCCTTTCTTATGCGCTAAACCATCCCCTATGGTGTATACCATTTACCAAAAGAAAGGATCACCAGTCGTTCTTAAAGTCGTCTTATCTTACGAACAGCTTTATGAAACACCCACCTGATATCTCCCAGGCCGATATGAAATGAACTTTGTCCGCTTTAAGTATCAGCAGCCATTTTAAGATTATTTTTTTTTGAATTCATCTTTGATTTTTGGACATACCAGACCACTGACTGTCCTTGTAACTTATCCTTATATATTACTTAACCCAAACCAGTGGTTTAAAATTAAACATCGAAATCACATTTCCATGGACGATATGAAATCAGCTATGTCTGCTTTAATTTTAGCAGCCATTTCAGAATAAATTTTTTGAAGCCATCATGGATTTTTGGACCCACCAGACCACTCACTGTCCTTGTAACTTTTTTTCAATTTACTACTTCACCCTTAAAATCATTGAATCAAAACCAAATTGCGGATTTTTAGCACACGGCAGGCTTTTTTGATGCCATCTTATATTTTCCAGGTATCCTGGGGTCCTTATTTTCACTCTACCAAACAAATTACACTGTTAAAAAAACGTGATTGTACAGAAAATAAACAGAAGATTTTGCAGAAAGCAATAACAGAATCATTCTGTAAATTCATAAAACAGGAATTTTTCTGTAATTTAACAGAACAGGTCTGTTTAAGAAGGGGAAAAGGATGTTTTATTCAAGGAAATTCCATACTCCAAATACCAATTTCTTGTAAGATTACGCAAATCGGTAAGATTACAGGTGTTCTCGAGACTCTGCTGCAGGAACTTCTTTTATTTTGAGGATAAATTTTCTAACAGTGTATTTTAACTCCTAGACCATGGAGTATGAAAGTAATTAGGATTCTAGGGTGGATAATGAGTGAGTCGTATTCATTAATTTTAAGTGAATGTTGGCCATCTTGGATACTATCTTGAAAATAACCACTTTCCCTGATGCAGATTTTGGTAGATTTTTAGTATATTATTCCTGAGGTCAATTAGTACTAACAACTGTTGAAAAACAATGTAAGTTCGGAAGTTCTCTAAACATCACATGTTATTTCAATAATGAATATGTGCATATGTGCGTGTGTGTGTGTGGGGGGGGATATATTTTATGTGTTTTTTCTGTCTATCAGTAATTGGAAATTAGCCGAGAAGTACATAATTGACAATTCGAATAGAAGTCCTTTAATCGTAAATTGTACTCTAGAACGAGTGGCCGAATGGTGAAAGCTGTATGCCAGTCGGGGGGGGGGGGGAATAGGGGATATGGTTGGTAGGATGCTCGTCCAACTTGAAGCCTTCAGATATAGGCATTTTAGCTGTCTAGGGATGATAAAATACCATAAAATAATTCATTGTTTAACCGGGCGCAAAATTACTAATACTCCTGATTTTAGTGGGTCTCGATATAGGTGACCCCCCCCCCCTCAGGCAGTGGGTGAGGGTGGGGAAAATTGGAACCCTATCATTTCGTGATAGATTGGACCCAAGTGAATCCCCCCCCAAAAAAAAAAAACATTTTGGCACAAAAATCCTGCAGGAACTGTCGTGATATACCGTACCACACTAATATCATCATGATAAGTTATGGCGCTCTTTAGTGTTGTAGTTAGGTTTTCACTGCATAAAATCCTGAAATGGGGGTCTTTTACATTAATTTACCAATAATAATCATATAAATTACATGTGATGTATTCCTCTGTTATTGGACTGTACAACAAGACATATGCACTTCAGTTTGTAATCTTTTTGTCCTAATTCTAGTGCCAGAAAGGGGGGGGGGGAATTACATTTTTGGGGTAATATTTTACAATTTTGGGGCAGTTTTCGCAAAATCCGCCCCCCGTATGGCAAAAGTGAAAAAATATTGACTTCACAACATCATCAAATATTCATTCTTGTACACCTCAGACAACTTAAAAATAAAATTGGCGAAGAAAAGTGAGAAATAAGGTTGAAAAAAATGGATTATCCTATTGGGCTTTGTACAGGCCAATATGGCGCCAAAAAGGACCCCCACAAAGGGAAGGAGGGGTCTGAAAATTTGACCCCCATCGTTTTTGGTCTAAGGGAACCCTATTGAAGCCAAAACAATAAAAAAAAAATCAACTTTGGCACGCTAGTCCTACGGGATGACACACCATACCGCACTAAGAAGGGGTGGCCGGCTATCAAACAATGCTTCCAGCCAGAGTTATTCTACTGATTGCGTGAATGTATAGACATGTGCACTATGAACCAATAAATTCAACCAATTGAATTCTTATGGAGCTATACTAGCGTGAGCCGTGAACAAAGACAATTTCCGAACCTACTGCTCAACATCATTACATAACACTTTATGAAAGCTCGTTATTGAGATATCCTCTATATCATTCCCAACAATTGTAAATTTTTGGCAATTCTTGGTGCAAGAGACAATTCCTTTTGTACTGCATTATTTTTTGGGGAATCCTACTCATCCCCCCACCCCCGTTTCACAATTCCTTTAAGCCATAATGAGCATCCAAACTCACTGTTGCCAGCTTAATTGAAGTAATCCCTCTCTGCAACTACTAGAGCTCTGAGAGCACCATTCGTTCCCTGACTTTATAGTGTTTGCAAGCAATTTTCGATCTGACATGTACATGAAGCCCAGTAATTACACATGAGAACGTGTCAGGTGCGCTTACATGCCCCCAATGGGGAGAGTGGCAGGAGTTGTGCCCCTATTACCTTTGTGTCCTATTAGACTTTTTTTCTCTCTCTCTCTTCTTTACTAGTCAATCTAATCATAGAATTTTTTTTCTTTCTTTCTTTTTTTATCATACATTTATCATTATGTCTAACACTTCAAGAGGCTTCATTGTCTTATTTTTGCCTGGGTGGGGGCATCCTGGTCCAGTGGTCATGACTTCCACCCTGCAATCTGAGGATGTGGTACGATTCAAACCATGTGTGCCCCTTCTCAGCAGGAAATGCCGAGCTGCACCAAACCCAGGTTAGGTTAATAAAGCACCAGATAAGAATGGACATGTATTCATTATTACACCCAGCACATAACAATTGCTCTGCAAAAGCCAGGGTAATTTTCCTCCCTTAATACATAACACATTAGATAGGTCCAAGTCTTAATTGGTATATAAGCCAATATAATTTATTTTTATTAATCTGTTTATTTTTGTTAGTTCTATTGTCAATATCATAATTCTATCATTGTTAATAATATCATTTTTTCACACCTTAGGTGTTTTGAAATGGTCGGGGGGGGGGGGGGGGATAAGATCAACTCTGACACTTGGCCCCATAAATAAAATTAACATCATCATGGAATATACAGAATTCCAACAGAATAACCAACTGGTTTTAACAGTATAATACCTTTATGCACAAAATGTATGACTTTGGCCTATGTATTTGCTAGATGACGCTCAACATTTGTAGCAGTGACTTAAACTGAAAATTTGATGGAGTGTATTAACTCTTTGAATTTGATATCAATTTTATGTCTGATTGTATTTGAGATATGGTCCTAAAAAATATTGTCAATGTAAATTTTTGAAAGAAGAAAATTGTCATGATGACAAACCTAGTACAAATTCCAGTTTTGAGAATAGCACAAGCTTTAAAATGAAACAATGGACATATTGTCTAAACTAAAGGGTACATTCTAAGGTAAAACGTATTGAAAATTCGGCGAGAAAAGACCAATATTTACGTAATTAGAATCAATTTACATGAGTGTGATGACATCATGAAACAGAAAACATTGATTTTTAGTTCCGATGCCATTTTGATGACGTCTCCTCAAACAGAGAAGACAGGAAATGGAATATCCCATACGTCTTAAAAACTTGAAGTGGTACACCCTCAATTCTAGACGGAATTATCTTTTGATGAGTTTTATTGTTAAAGTATTATTCTGCCTTATAAAATGTGAAGCTGTTGAATATAATATCCATGTTAATCCCAGATATTCTGAAGTGATTCAATTCAAACATCTAAAAGCTCGCACCCAAAGATTACATGGTTCTGCTGTTCATGCATTTCCTCGTGTGTGGGATTCACTACCTTCTTATCTAAAGGTAGATATTGTACTACTGTCTTTTCACACCTGGCTTAACAAATTAAAACAACAGGTATTATCAACCGGCTAAATGTAAATTCATTTCAGTCTTTAACTAATTCAAATATAGCATTCCAGATTTAAGTGTAATACCATGGTCACATTTGCTCTACGGCGGCCGTACTGCGAGTTGAAAACAGCCGTTTTATTAATTTTGATTCAAACCACCTATATGTAGGGGGTACAAAAAATGTTGAAACGGCTGTTTTCGACTCGCCGTACGGCCGCCGTAGAGCAAATGTGACCATGGTATTAGCTTTATATTGAACACTGAACAGTGTACATGAGACTGATTTTTTTTTCTTTCTTTCTTTAATTAATAGTTCCAAATTCCTTACATTGATCATAATTATTTTCAGTATACATCAATAAATTTATCATACTTGTTTTTGGTCATATATGGGGGGGGGGGGGCGGGGAGTAATCTCTTGTCTCAATCATAGTGTTGGCTTCTCTGCCTACATGTATAGGGTCTAAGAAAACTTAATTTATGTCAATCATTTTGCACACATGCTAAATTATTTTATTGCACAGCGCCCTCTTCATTCATATTGTGTCAATCTGGGCACGTGCTCACATTTAAGTATTATTATTTTTTTATTGTTCTTATGAGCTTTACTACTACCCAGGTTGACACTTTTTCTTGATTCTTTATTTGATTTTAATTTAATTTGTTATTATCTTCAACAACTGTGGGGGACCGGGGTTGGTTGGGGCTTGGGGTGGGTTGGAGCATTGTGGTTTTCTTTGACGCCTGTGAAATAGATTTGTGCGGTGCTGCCCTCAATTTGTTGCAATGATAATTCAACACTGTTGTATTGTTAATAGGGATAGATTGAGGGCGGTGTTGCATGAATTAGTTTTGCAGGCTTTGGAGGGGGTTGCAGTGTTTCGGCTTGCCCCGTGTTCCAACTGGCCCCGGTCTCCCCTACAGTTGTATTTTACAATTTTTGTGTTACATGCATGTTTATCTTTGTAAAGTCACATGGATTGGAAAGGAAGACCTTCGGGTTATAGTTATTTAGTTAATCTTTTTCCTTTCCCGGCATCCATGTGACTCTCCTTATCCTATTGTTTGTATATGTTGTATTATGTTTGATTATGCCGAATAAATAATAATAATAATGATAATAATGTTTTTAAGGGTCAAATGTGGCATGAAATCATATCTCCAATTCATACTCTATTCGAAAAGGAAAAAAGAATGGGGGTCAACGGACTCCTTGAAGAGTTACAGTGAATTTTATATATGCATAATTATTTTTGCCAACTTATTACTTATTTTGCGAGTTTGCACGCGCGTGTAATGCAAATTTGAATGGTCGCGCATTCCAGTATTATTGGTCGTAAGAGGCTGAATGAGGTATCAAATAAATCAGAAGATAATGGACAGTGGACAGACTTAAAATGAATGACAACTCGAAGATGCATACCGATGGTAGGTGCAAAAACGCGCACGCATACCTGTGCGCCCGCAATTTCTTGACATGCTCAAAATGGTCTGAAACGTATCCAAACTTGACCACGGTTGATTTGGGGAATTTTATAATTTTGACGCGCGCGTACGTGCGCATCGTGACCTTTGCATTACCTCTGATGACATGTCCTGATGACCTGTCATCTGAACTTGATATGATGCAAATATGAATAATTTTTGATGATTAGTTGCGATGATATGATCAATAATTTAATTTTACAAAATGGCGCCTAGATGACGTCATCATGATTTGATGACCTTGAAAAGTTTTGTTTCGCGATTCCATAATAATATCCATACATGACATGAAAATCAAGAAATTTGACAAGCCCGATTTTGAGATAATGTGGGAACAAAATTTGGCAATAAAAATAAAGTAAAATCTGACGAATACAATAGGTGATGTGTCATATTCATGACAGACCACCTAATAATCATAAGCATTTCCTAGCATTATGAACTATTCTGGAAAACTATAGTATGCAACATATTTTTTTCATCGATTGACATTTTTCTTTCAAAGTTTGGTTCTCCATGCCTAATGCTACCTTCTAGCCAAGATCGAAAGAAGCTGTTTTTTTTATTTTGGTACAGGTTTTTTTTATCTTACACTCTTAATACAAATCAGTCAAAATATTGTCTAGATCAGTAGTCAGCTTGTTAGCAACTGATATGTCTAGTTTCGTTTCTGATGTTTATTTTAGTCACATATGAATATGGTCTTACTAGTAAAAATGACTAAAAGTAGTAAAATATGACAAGAATAACAGTTGCACCCAGCTGACTCGATTAATTAGTAATTTTGAGTGAATTGTTTTAGAGCGTATAAGCATTGTTATTTCAATCTGTTCCAACAATGGCAGAACCTTATGGTGGAAACTAAAATCATTTTTTTTCATTTGCAAGGTTCTTTTTTCAGGATGTGTCGCTTTCTTTAAAAATCTTTATGAGGGAGTCCTTTTTAACCAATCAAGCACATAGTGTTTCCTTAAACACATTTCTTCTTCTCTGAAGTCCTTTTTAAAGAAAACCGTGCCCATGTAGTCAGTGGCGTACCGTGGGTCACGGCATTGGGGGGGGGGCACCAGTAAAATTTCGGGTCACTTAGGGAGCGCGCGAAGCGCGCTCAGTTGTCAGGTATACTGACCTAATAGAGATGTTTTAAGGACATGCAGTGCCATCAAACGAATATGTATCTCAATGATTAAATAATGCGAGCGCGAAGCGCGAGCTGAAAATTTTTGATATTGAGGGCTAAAAATTGACATAATAAGCAAATTGTTTTGTGATCATGATACTTAAATGTCTCGTTAAACAAACAATGCGAGCGCGAAGCGCGAGCTAAAACTTTTGTATATACTGACCCTAAACAAGGAAATTTTAAGGATTATATTTTAGAATCCATTAAGAGTATAAATATCTCACCATAGTCATCTAATGCTAGTGCCATCCTTTGCTGATTTTGTTAGAATTACATCTAAACACAGTCATGAAGCACCTTTTGTAGTCATGTAATCATGATTATCATACGTATCTTACTAATCAAATACTGCAAGCGCGAAAGCGCGAGCTGAAAATTTAGGAAATATAGACCTGAAGAGGGGCATTGTAAGAGTTGTTTGTAGGAATTCTCTAAGACCCTACGTATTTGACTAACCAAATGATGCGAGCGCGAAGCGCGAGCTGCAATTTTTGTATATATTGACCCCAAACATGGATATTTTAAGGACTATAGTTACAAATCCATTAAGTCAGAGTATACATATCTCATCATAGTAATCTAATGCGAGTGCCAAGCGCTTGCTGATTTTGTTAGAATTACATCTAAACACATGGAGCACTTTTTGAAGTCATATTAATCATGATTATCATACGCATCTCACTAATGAAACACTGCGAGCGCGAAGCGCGAGCTAAATTTTTTTGATATTCAGATCAGAAAAATTGACATTTTAAGGACTGATTTCAGGAGTTCATGAAGAGCAGAAATCTCTCACCAATCCACTAGTAATGCGAACTTTAGCACGGACAGGAAATGTTTTATATCAAGACCTTAAAATAGGGCAATAACTTTCAGTAGTCATGAAAAAGAAGAATATATCACTACTTAAAACAATAATGACTCTAATTGCGAGGAAATATATTATTTTGTTGTATATTGATTTGAAAACCGGAGGCTTTAGTACAGCAGTTTTATATATCTCGTTAAAAAGTCTATGTGAGCACCAGGAACAATGAAGACACAATTAAGCAAATAAAGTTGTGAAAAAATGCTTCTTATGTTATATAACATAATATAACACTATGATAAATAACAATTTCTTCTTTCCCCCACTATACGTTTCTCTTCCTTTTTCCCTCTTTTTCTCCTTTTCCCCGTTTTTTTTTTGCCAGCCGATTGGGGGGGGGGGGGCACGTGCCCCCCATGCCCCCCGTAGTTACGCCACTGCATGTAGTGTCTACTAAGGGAGATACTTCAGTCTTCTTCTCTGATTTTCATTTTTTTAAATAAAATTTTTTAAAAACTTACTATACACACTTAAATTCGGCAGCGCTAAAAAATACACTATTGTATTTAAAATGCAAACTTTTTAGTACATTAATTAACAACTTAGGGGATCAGGACAACTACCCCAGACAATTACCCCCGGACAACTACCCCCGGACAATTACCCCCGATGACAATTACCCCGAGGACAATCATCCCCGGACAATAACCCCCCGGACAATTTCCCCGGGCAATCAATTACCCCCGGACAATTATCCCCAGACAATTACCCCCCCAGACAACTATCCACGGACAACTACCCCGGACAACTACCCCCCGGACAATTAGGACAATTACCCCCCGGACAATGGCTCCGCGAACAATTACCCCTGGACAACTCCCCGGGACAATTACCCCCCCCCCCCCCCGACAACTACCCCCCCCGGACAACTACGCCCTGTACAATTACCGCCCGAGGACAAATACCACCGGGAACAATTATCCACCCCACCCCACCCCCCCCCCGCGAGGACAATAATCCCCTAGACAAAGGGAGTGCACAGAGTGATACGTCGGTCGTACGTTTGACGTAAGATTTACTCAAGGCATTCTCGAGTATCTTGGAATCAAACAAACATCGTAAGAAAGCTGTAAAAGTGAGCTCCATACTTAGGCGGATCCTATTCCCGGAGCAACAAAAAAATGAAAAAAAAGGGGGGGGGGAAGAAAGGAGGAAAAAGAAGAGGTAAAATAAGAGGAGGGAGACAAGTGGAAAAAAAGGTCAGTGAAAGACAGGGAAATTATTAAAAAAATATATTTCATGTCACTATATTAATTTTATTGCTCGCGCTTCCCGCTCGCATAGCCTGTTCAATGAGATACATATCTTGCTAAATAGGCTGATATGTAGCTTAAAATATCAAGTTTTGAAGTCGATGTACAAAGTATATTTCAGCTCGGACATTATTCATTACTTTGTTTGATTTACAAACTGATTTTTAAGTGCTCTGTGTAATGTCTGTTTCATGGTCTATATATTAATGTTTTCAGCTCACGCTGCTCGGTCGCAATATTTGATTTGCATTGGCCTACTTCTTTATAGATTCTTACAAACCGTCCTTAAAATGCACCGTAAACGAATAGTATTCTGTCATGATTGTCAATTTGTATAGAAAAAAAACTGTATTTGATTATGTCATATTGTTTACAATTTAGTAATTTTGGCACTTAATTTCCTTTTTAATGTTTAATTGCTTTCACCCTAGAATAATACACACAAAAATACCTTGCAGTTTTACCATTTAAGGCCAAAATTGCAAATTTACAAAGTGTTCTTGTGTGTATTATCTTTGCATATTTTTTTTAGCTTACTATATTAAGTTATAAAGTTCGAAGAGCTTTAACCTTACAAATTTCATTTCTATTACAAGTTAGCTTATTTAAACAGTTGATGTCTATTACATGTACATGTTTATATGCAACTTGTTATGTAACTCTATACGCTCTGTGTTACGAAAGAAATTGTTAAAATGAGAAAGGAATATGAAGAATAAAGTACCTCTGAAAGAGGAAAAGAAAAAAAAAATAAAGCCACGTCTTATCTGGAATGTGCACCAATTGTTTCTTAATTCGTAGCTTCTTGTCAGTTAAATTGTTTTAAAATATCAGGTTTATAGGTCCTACTTGACAGTGTTAGTGTTGATAGTTCCGTTATCGATAGTATGAAGGTGTTTTTCACGTTTTATCTATTTGCCTGATTTCTTTCCTTAAATTAAACCCATAACAAATATTTACAAATCAGATCAGTTGGAATCAGAGATATTCAGCATTTGTGATAATTATGACTAGTCGTGTTTAATTGTTCCATGAAAACTTAGTATGAGGGCCAGTTTACACATTTTCTGATAAATGTATGCATAGCCAAAAGGTAGGTTACGGGTGCAACCCCCCCCCCCCCCCCCCTTTTCATGATGCAGAAGGCGCCGCTAACCCCTCCCCCCCAAAAAAAAGGGAAAAAAGAAAAAAGTGAGAGAAGAGGAAAAAGAGCAATATAAAAGAGAATTGAAAAGTTATCAACGTCAGATAAATAAAAGTAGAAAATAGTTCAAAAACCTATGCCACCGACCAAAACTTACAATGGTTCCGCTTAAATCTAATATTAATGCTGGGGAGAAAGGGTAATTGTCCAGGGGGTAGTTGTCCGGGGGTAATTGTCTAATTGTCCTCGGGTGGTAATTGTCCCAGGGGGGGGGTAGTTGTCCGGGGGGTAGTTGTTCGGGAGGTAATTGTCGGGGGGAGGGGGTAATTGTCTTCGGGGTGTTTATGTCCTCGGGGGTAATTGTCCGGGGGAGTTGTCCGGGAGGTAATAATCCTAGAACCACTATATTTCAGAGTATGAAATTTATAGAATTTCGTAGACAATGTGAAATAATTTTGAACTCATGAATGCTGTATGTCTCGACATGTTACAAAAGTGTCAGAGATTTTCCCCTTTCGTTTTACAGACAAAAATGTTGTATGTGGTTGCATGCCGTTCATCATTTGTAATTTATTCTTTCTTGTACTTGCTCTCTTCTAATCGCCTTGAGAATTTAATCAAAATGGAAAGGAAGCCAGGTAAATCATATGTATTATCATTATCATAACATGCTTTGTTTTACATTTGAAATTGATTGTTATAACGATAAAACGATCTTTCAAGAGTGCATTGCGTGCAGTTTATCAATGTCAACAACTATTTTAAAGATAAATATAATCTACTATCTTATTTGTGGATTGGAAGACAATACCTTTGATGAAAAGTATTCTTTTCAGTGACGACTGAAATAATAATGAGCGTCTTCTTGGTAACTGAATCTTCAGATAGACACAGATTATATTTAGTATTTAGATAACCATACCGAATTATTCTTTCAAAAGTGGTCAACAATGCTTTATGATAAGCCTAAAACAAATATCAATTATCATGAATGGTATGTTTGACGGAAAAAAGACAATTTTTTTTATTTTCAACAGTCATGTTGAAATAGTAATGATAATAATTACATGCATTTACTGTCACGCGACTACACAAGTAAACGATTGTGGAATTCCCCATGCTGAGAATCTTGCCATAGGATTGGCCAGTAGTTGGTCAAGTGATAAAAGGCAGTTTCCCCTTCAATCATCACTCGCAGTGATGGACCTTTATTTGTTTCGCTGAACTTTTTTGTGTTTTTTAGCCCAAACGCTCATTACGCGTTATGAAGTTAGTTTGAGTACGCGCGAAGTGAAGAGGTCATGGTCGATTTTTCACCATCACTTGCGGATACCTCTCAACTTTTTGGGTCCATTTTTTCCATCACTTGTAGTGACAATGACAATGACATTTATTCGTATGTCACCCATAAACATGATAGAGTGGGTATTGGAGAAAGCAAACATACAAATGTACAAAACTCATCAATAATATTTCGTCAAGTATTTTACAACTAAAGTACATTTTTATAAAAGTAAAAAAAATATTAAGATAATTTGATAACTACTGTTGAAATAATATACCCTGACGCTTCAACAATATAATCAAAATTCACTTATGAATAAACAAAAAAGAAAATGCAAGTAGCGATATCATCATATCGTTGACTGTTTTACCACGGTTGAAAAACTCAAAATATTTGTATTTCGAGCGTAGCAAGGTTTCAGAATATTTGAAAATTAGGCCTATCTTCTGTCTTCCGAATACCAACATGACCTGCCATATTACCGCACAGAGATTCTGTAAATGGCTCATGAATTATCTATATATGTAACACATGAGCCATTTTCAGAATTTCAGAATCTCTGTGCGGTAACAGGGAAGAACTACGTACCTGGTGAGTTACACACCAATCTATATCAGCTGGTCTCGGGGGAGGTCTCCACCGGGGTCTCCACTTCCTCATCAAAATGTCATATTTGACATACAAGCACTAAGGAACCTTTTCAGCCTCAGAACATGCTTTCCGTGACAAGCTTTTCAAATTTCGGTCTGCTTGTTGTGCCTGTACAAGGAATGATTTACTAAACAAACTATCATTGTTAGCAACAGAGCCTTCAACACTATCCCCATTAAAATCCTTGAAAAAGGTTTCAGCTAACCAGATATCAGTACTCTTCTCTACATAAGCAGAATCAGCCTCATCCTTTTAAGCTCTACGAGTCTGAGACCTGGTAACAACACAGTCCGGGAAAATCCCTGGAAAATCTTCCTGCAACAATTCAATTACCTCAACCGGCTTCTTATGTATTTCTTTGCTTTTTTTTACCTTTTATTTTTTTATTGTTTTTTCGATGGAAATCGTTCCAGACTTAATTCTGATCATAAACAAGGCAGAATTTAATCAGTAAAAGTAGAAATAATGATACATTTATGAATTTTGGCTAAATACACAATTTGCATTGGATTTGCACATGAAATCACATTCATGACCAACTTTGGGTCTGACATGCACTTACATAATGTTGCGTAATGTCGTAACCGCGTACCCGGATGTCACAAATTTTGTCTCAAAATTTGCGCGAGACTTAAAAGTAAAAAGTCTGTGAGCGACGAGGTCAGAAAATTTTGTGCAGCAGATGTATCGCGAAAATTGCCGAGGGGGGGGGGGCATTATGCCCCCGGAAGAATTAGGGTTAAATGGTGCAATAGGTGAAAGTATTATGTTTAAAACAAATTAAGGTGTTTTTTTTCTGTCCATCAAGAGAACATTTAATGTCCTAGTAATGTATAACATGAGCCAAAGACGTCAATTTCACTGAAGTTAGGACTCGGCATAGATGCGTAAAACTGGTTTATAATACATGCTTATGTATATCTTCAGGAAATTACACAAATCGAAGATTGAGGTCTGTTATCAGGAATTCTGTCATTGAAAAACGTCTTTGAAGATGCTATTAATATTTTCCCCCATTTTTCACTATTTTGCAGAGATTTATTCTTTTTCACACTTTTTCTCAGAACCCTTCTATTATCAAGATGATTAGAAATGAACTGTTTTGTAGAATGTGCAGCACTACATTATTTTACATTTATGTTAATGTGTTGTATTTAAGAAGTAAATACTCTTCCGAATATTATGTAAATATTTTGCATTATTGCTTAAATTCATCTTTTTATCTGTGTATTTGTTAGATTTCACTGCTTCAAATGGCATTTTTAACTTAAAAAACCTTTTTAGTAGTTTGTTTTCTTTGTGAGGTTAATAAGGCATTCCATTATGGATATTTATCAATGGGGCTTTATTCTGAAGTGGAGTGTTATGACAACGACCCTCAACACCAACAAGCCCTGTCTTGATTACAAGTGTGAAGCAGCCCCCAACTTTCATCATTCTCCATCTCGCTGACGTTATTATCTGCATCATCATCGGCATTACCATCATCATCATAATCATCATCATCATCATTATCATCATCATTAGCGTCACTATCATCATTATCATCATCACTATAATCTCATCATCACCATCATCATCATCATTGTCAGGTTTGAGACAAGACCTTCAACAAAAGAAACTTATAGATCACTGAAATATACTTTTAACTTCCCTTTTTAATCAAGGACTTGTGGAATCTCATCACGTTTAACACTTATGCAGTCAATCCAACACCAAACAATCTCAAATTGGTTACACACTGAATATCAAATCAATTCAATATCAAATTATACAAACTAACAATAGATCAAATTGTTCAACTAGTAAATAACACATTAATAAGTGCATCAACTTGCTCGAAAAACAGATTTCAAATTAATCAAGTGTCAAAGTGAAAAAATGACAGATTACTAATGCCTACATGCACATTGGCCAATATACCCCCATTTAGAAGATAAAGTCAATTGTATTCATGAGTGTCAGTTAAATTCAGTTGCGATGTCCCCAAAGGTTCGTTCATGGACATGTGGTTGAAACTTAGATTGGAAGTGCAAGTTCAGAAATAAACGGATGTCACCAACTCCATAAGGTTTGTCTATAAAGATGTTGATGGAAACTATCAGAAAGATACGTTACCTAATACGCCTTCATTAAACCTACGGTAGGCGTTGATCAGGACTGATGACTGAATAATCAGTAGGGTTCGGCCATGATATACACCCGGGGGGGGGGGGGGGCACTACCATCCACGATTGGATACCATGCGCGACCATGGGGTCTCGAAAAGCACTCTAAACACGTAATTTCCATATTCTGAAAATGCACCCCTTAACAAGTTTTGGCGTATGAAACCCTACCCTTAACAAGTGTTGGAAACAACACGATACTCTTGGCAAATATTCCCTGAAATGAACCCCTAAACAAGTACATGAATGTTTTATTGTTACGGGTCCTTCGGTCGTCGGCTTTACCTGTTTGGTTAAGTACGACCCCAACTTCTACACCTCGCGCAAATCGGACTCTAAACACGAAGTGTTGAGGCAAAAAGGACATCTTTTATAAAACATTTTAATTTTGTTATATCATCCTCGCAAATTCGACCCTAAACGCGTAATTTTCCTAGCGAAATAGATACCCTTTTTTCATTATTTTTGTGTTTTTGACACCCTTATCACGTTACGTACGTAATGTGCCCTATCGTGAAAAAGACACCCTTTTTACGTGTTTTGGGGGTCGCGCATGGTATCCACTCGTCAATGTAAGTGCCCCCCCCCCCCCCGGGATATACAACAGAACGCGGTCTTGCAGATCGCACAGTTGGCTTTCAAGTTTAGAGCGCTGGCCCAGGCGTTAGCAACTGTCACCAAGTCTCACTAAGTACATCCACAAAGAAGGAGCGCAAGTCCCCTGCCATTTCACTGAGGTAGCTGGCGATCAAAGTCCAATGTCTAATCCAGACCAGAATTGAATAAATTTTACAAGAGAAAAAAATCCCTACAGAACAGTAAAAAAATGACATTGGATAAGAAATAAGGAAGATATGACATTTTGAAATTTCACTTTTTTTGAAAAACATTTCTTGACCAGTCTTTATGAATATTCAAATGATAGGGTTGATGTCATTCCCTCACAATTATACGATATAAAATTTCGAAATTTTTTAGCTCATGCTGGTAAAAACATATGCCCATATCTAAATATTTCAGAGTAAACATTATTTTTCATTTATTGTGGGTGGTTGGCTTGTTTTACATTCTTATAGCTGAAATGTGAGATTTTTTTGTAATTTCTGTAGATGAAATTAATAGAAAATTGTGAGGGGATGACATCATCAACTCGCTCATTTGTGTATTCATAAAAACTGGTCAAGAACTGTTTTCCGGAAAAATGTGAAATTTCAAAATGCCATTACTTCCTTCTTATCCAATTTTCATCATTTTTGCACTGTTCTGTAGGGAAGATTTTCCTCTTTCTTTTATTAGCTGAATTCTGGTGAAATCAGGTGAATTCTGGACTGGATTTCTTCTTTGACGGCTTGCAACATTTCTCCAAAAACACATAAACATACAATTTACATGAATTTAAGAAATGGCTACTGAAATGTAAAAAAAGAAGACTTTGGCAATGACAGTTGACAAGGTGTAATAAATATTTCAAAGCCTCAAATCCCTTCATTAGGCCTTCTGTAGTCATAGATACCGTTACATATTTTTAATGGCTTGCCACATTTCGCCAAAAACACACAACCACACAATTTACATGAATCTAAGAAATGGCTATTGCAATGAAAAAAAAAGTCTTTGGCAATGACGGTTGACAAGGTATATGGCTATTCATATTTTTCAGATTGATACATTATCTACAGCAAAATGCAGTAGCAATTTAAAAGAAAAATATTTGGTACAAATAGGCTTCCTTGGCGGAGTACACCAGAATAAAAAATATATTGTTTGAAGTGTCAATGCAAGTATGAAGAATTTTTGTTGAACAAAGGAGTTGCCTAAGCATACTAAACAATTATACCAAGATGGGATAAAACAACTATGCCCATTGAAAACAAGCTATGCTAGATGTGGTAACAGTAATATTAAGCACATTATGTAAGCTTGATTATCGTAATAATTTTGCTACAAAGAGTCGTAACCAGAATTTAAAGCGAACGAAAACATCATGATATTATATTAGACGATAGCATATCAATTTCGCTTTGAATAAAATTTATTATGCATAATTTGGATATTATCAACACATTGATTGCTTGTTGAGAAGTTGTGTCGTGTATAAGCTGAATAGGCATGTTTTAATTAATTGTAAATATGGAAATTAATTACATATTCGATTGACTGTTGAGTAGTCGGACCATGTATGGGACAGCGCTTTTACGACGGCGTTCTGTTCTACAGCGTATTTTAGTGTACATATTGCTGTAACGTAGTGAACGTTTATGGACCGCCTCTAGAGTTGGAGGTAGCCAGTCGTGAAAGGGGGAGGAATGAAGACTCACGCCCTTTGCCAGTCTCATACATAGTCCTTCTCTCCGCTTATCTAGAGTAGATAGGTTAAGCACTTCTAGTGCATGTTCATAATCTTGGTAAGCAGGCCCAAGCATGAGGCGGAATGCGCGTTTTTGTATTCTCTCAATTTGTTTTCTCTGTGATGCGTCAAGTCCAGAGTGCCAAACTGGTGCACAGTACTCTAATGCTGGACGAACATAGGAGGTATATAAATTACCTTCAAATCATCAAGGGATAATGTGAATCCCTTGAGAATGCGCAACATATGAAGCCTCATGCTTGCGCGCTTGGTGATCTCATTGACATGATATGAAGAAGGTGCCACATGAAAAAAAGTACCTAAATCTTGAAATGAATGATTATTAATTTGATTTTTCTATCTACCTGGTAGGGATGCAAATTTCAAAACGCAAAATTTTGCGATGCTTTTTCTAATTACGGTGGAATAAAATTTCTTGTAAAAATTAAATTTTTATGTGATTGTGATTTTAAAATGACTATGAATAAATGCGATTTGAAAGAAAAAAAAGGGGGAATGAAACTAAGACATCGATGAGCTTTCAGTGAAACAGTGAAAGTTTGAGCAAAATCGGACAGTCAGTTCAAGAGTTGTGAATTTTCAAAAGTTGAAGTAACTTCACTAGCATCCATGATGATAGGGTGGAGAAATCTCCATCGGTTTTGTACACAGAATACAACATTTTTTTCACTTTTCATGAAAAATGGAAATTCTTCTGATTTACTGTTTATGATATGTCTACACCAAATGTGCAAAAATTTCTGAAAGAATTATGTTAATACATAATTCGAAATTGCATATAAAAGAAATTTTGTAAAAAAAAAGGGGAGGGGGGAATAAAACCAATGGAGAGTATTTCATGCTTACATCACAGATGCTGGCAAAGTTTCCAACTTACGGGTCCCTATAATATGGATATACTAAAACTTTGAAAATTCACAACTGTTAAACTGATTGTTCGATTTGCTAAAACTTTTACTGTTTAGTCTTTCTTGTTCTTCTTCATTAAGTAAAAGCACCCCATGATGCCTGAATTTCATTCTACTGTAAGAGAACATTCACATCATCAGGATAGTGCTAAGTGGCAGGGCTCTAACATTTTTTTTAAGTAAAAGTCCTCACGAATGATGGCATGAACCTTATCCTGGTCCAGAAGAGGTCTGCCCTTGTACGTATGCTTCATCCTCTTGCCTGAAACTATCCTTTCTGCCATCTCATCCTGGGTGAATAGCATCCCCATTAGTGCCAGGACCGACTTTGACCAAGACTTCTGGTGCAGCTGCAGCAACCCCAGCTGGGCCTCTGACAAATATGTGCAAACCTCATGTATGGAAAAAAGTATTACTGATAATAAAAACACATAATTTCATATACATTACATATACAAATTGTTTTTGTCCAAATATTTTATTAGATAAATACTGCGTAATGTCACTGTTTTTCATGATGTTATGTGAAGACTGTGACAATACACATACTGATAAATTTACTAAAATAACAGTTTTGTAAAATCGCAGGTTCTCCTTCCAGGCAATGCAATGCAATTTTTACTGTAACAGTGTATAACATATTCAATTTCAAAAGAAAATGAAAATTTGAGCAATGTTAATCCACAGAATGATAGAAAGATAGTGTGTTGACTGTTAAGCCGTTTTTACCGTCACATGTACCACAGAGGATCATGTATAAAAAATTAGTTGGGAATGAGTACATCTAAAGTCTATTTACAAAACTATAAGAGGATTGCTATCAATCAATGCATTTATTTCTTGACCAGTTTTGCTCAAATTTTAATTGAATTATTTGTCTCATCCATCTCTTATTACATTCATGATATTTCTAGGATAAATACCCCCTTTACTAATCCATTCAAGCAACACATTTCGTAATTTTCCCGAAAGTATTGGTCCTGAATTTTGGCTCGTACTTGCCACTAGCAATAGGATGAAGTGCTAAGCCTAATGTAGCATCCCACCGATAATAGTATACTGGCTCCATGAATATTAATTTTAACAATAAACACAAATATGTTTCCAAAACTTGGCAAATGCACATATAATATTAGTTTTTTAATTCTTTCCAGTCCATATCGTGGCAGAAATAACAATTGCTGATTTGCATTCAATCTAGTAAGAAACCAATTTGGGTTGTTCATATCAAAACAACAGTGAATGAATAAGTATCTGTATCGAAATGTACCTTATCGACTGCATCTCCACAGGCCTCAGAAGAGTGAGAAGACAGCGTGTCCTGGTCATTGTGGGCACTAGAGGGGGAGGGCGAGGCAGTCCTAGATGGGGAGGGTGGCCCACTTGGGGATGTAGAGGGCGAGGAAGTCCAGGATGGTGCAGATAAAGGAGGGGGGGGGGTGTTATCTTCTTCCTGGAAGATGTTATGAGGGCTGTGCCAGAGAAGGCAGATGTCCTCTTCATCACTCTAGTCACTGCCTTCTCCACTGCAGAAGAAATATTTTCTTCCAGGACTGAAATATAAAGCAAACAGAACACAAACATATTTCACTGACACAATAGGTTTACTCCTAATATTTTTAAGTATCCATCAATTAAAGGCCAAGTCCACAGCAAGATGAAGTTCATTTCTACAAAAAGAATAAAAAAAAACAAAACAGTGAAAATTAGATAAAAATTTGATTCAAAATAAGGAATTTATGAATTTTTCAATTTATCCTATTTTTTGCAAAACAGTTCTTGACCATTCGATATGAATATTCATGAGTGAGTTGATGATGTCATCTAATCACAATTTTTCCACACACTATACAGAAATGATGAAAATATCACATTTTAGCTTTAAATGCAAAAGTTCTCCCTAAAATCTCTATACATACTTACGAAAGGGTATTAAGTCTGATATGTGTAGACATGATGATATCATAGTTTTAGTTAAAAAACGGAAATTTTTCTGAAATTTTTGTATAGCTTACTATGGAGAATAGTGAGTACATGACGTCGCACAGTGGGCCAGGAGAGAGCAAAAGTGCGCCAAAACTGTTTTTGGTCATGAAACAAATTTTGTTTTTTTCATGTTCTAAGCAAAGATAAGAACCTGTAGGATGTCTCCATACAATATTTCTCCATGAAATTGATTATTAGTTGACCATTTTATTCAATATTACCGGAAAAATGACCCTTTACGGCTACCGCATGTGAAAATGACACGTTTTAGATATTTCACTGTTTCAATAAAACGAATAGCTTAATTTATTTCTAATTCACGGTACTTTTTGTGAAAATGACACTTTTTTGTGAAAATGACACGTTTTAGATATTTCACTGTTTCAACAAAACGGATAGCTTAATTTATTTCTAATTCACGGTACTTTTTGATGAATGATTGTTTTAAGTGATCAAAAATTTTCAAGATAACATAATGATCCCTTCAGAGGTAATTTTGGACGAAACCATTTGACAATGGGGGGTTTTAGCAATTTTTTTTTTCATGAGCATTTCTTTTACAAATTGCTGCCGATTGCTGCGCTATAAATACCATGACGGTCTTTGTTATAGTTCATGCCTTACAATGATACCAAATTTAGCTGCAGATACGTGCATTTTCTGGAGATATAACCAATTTTCCAACCACATGTTCGCCGTATTTATCACAAAAAGTCGTTCCAAGTTAGTGTCCCATTATGCGCGTGCCGAACGTTGCGGGTGACATTAAACAAACTCCCCGCTCCCTTCGGGACCGTATAAGACCGTACAGTGTATCTCTGTGAATCTCGCGACCGTATCGTCGCGTGGTGGGAGAGAGAGAGAGGGGGGGGGGGGGGGGTGTCTGGCTCAGGTGTCTGGTTCTTTAGACTGGTATCTTCCTAAAATATTTTCGTTAAACATACGTTAAGACAAGCTGTCATTTCCACTTCCACTAACTATATAGTAATACATGTAAAACAACTTCATTTTGATGTCAAACTGTTCCATCCCGTGTTGCATATATGCTGTCATTCTGAGAAGATTAATTCTTAAGGTAAGATTCCCGGGTAAGATTATTAATTAGGTGGTCTGTCTTTGACAGATCACCTCTTAATTTCGTCAGAATTTTCTTTTTATTTCTTTCTTACTTTATTTATTTTTACGGATTTTCTTGTCGCCAAGTTATCTCAAAATGGACATGGTCAACTTCAATGAATTTCATGTCATCTATAGGATCTGTCATGGACACGTCAAAATAAGCTTTTAAATGTCATCAGGTCATGATGACGTCATCTAGGCGCCATTTTGTAAAATCACATTATCAATCATATCTCCATTATCAATTATCAAAAATCAATCAAATTAACATCACATCAACTTCAAGTTAAGGGTCATCATAATAATTAATTCTTTTTTTTGTTAACTTAGGAACCTCCTTGGCAAACAAACTTGACAGAACTGATGAAAATTTTGGAAAATTTCTTCCCACACCCATTAACTCTTCTTTATTCTTTAACCCAACAAATGTTCAGGAATTAATTGAAATAACAAAAAATCTAAAATCAAGCAAATCACAGGGAATTGATAGAATTAGTACTGCCCTTCTTAAGCAGATCATACACTATATTGCCTCTCCTTTGTGTCATATTTTCAATCTCTCAATTAGCACTGGAATATGTCCTGATTCCCTAAAAATTGCAAAGGTAAATCCTGTTTTTAAAAAAGACAACCCGCATGAAATAACAAATTACAGGCCTATTTCTATTCTTGCCAGCATTTCCAAAATGTTAGAGAAGATTATTTACAATAGACTTTATAAGTTTCTAGATACTTTTCATTTTCTAAATTCTAACCAATATGGATTCAGGAAAGGACATTCGACTGATCTGGCGTTAATTCAAATATATGATAAAATTACAAATGCAATGGCAAATAAAGAACATATAATAGGCGTATTCATGGACTTAAGCAAAGCCTTTGACACTCTTGACCACCAGATATTACTTAAAAAACTTGAAAATTATGGAATTCGCGGAATTACACTATCTTGGTTTAAGAGTTATTTGTCCAATAGAAAACAATATGTAATTCACAATAATATTTCTTCTGATTTTCAGTTAATACAATGCGGAGTTCCACAAGGATCAATCCTAGGCCCCTTGCTCTTTTTAATATATATTAATGATTTGACTTCTGTAACACCTTTATTATCATATGTATTATTTGCAGATGACACCAACATTTTTTGTTCACATAATAGCTTAGAAACTTTAGTAGATATAATTAACCGTGAGTTACCAAAACTATCTTTGTGGTTTAAGTGTAATAAGCTTTCACTCAATATAGACAAAACAAACTTTATATATTTCAAGCATACACACTTACATGGTAACGAATTTCCTTATAATATAAACATAGACAATATTCCTCTCAAAAGGAAAAGAGAAACAAAGTTTTTAGGTGTCACAATAGATGAAAATTTAAATTGGAATGAACATGTACGTTGTATAACTACTAGTATTTCTAGAAACGTTGGTATACTTTACAAAATGAAGAATATAATTCCACATACAACTCTTGTCATACTATACTATTCATTAATATTGCCTTATATATCGTATTGCAACATAGTTTGGGCAACATGTGCAAAAACTAAAATTAATACAATATACTTATTACAGAAAAAAAGCAATTCGAATCTGTACTGATTCCCAATATTTATCACACACAAATCCATTATTCCATAAACTAAAGACTCTAACAGTATTTGACATAAATACTCTTCAAAGCTTACTACTTATGTTTAAGTACGTAAATAACATGCTCCCACCTTCATTCCACAATTTTTATACTCTGAATACATCTATTCATTCATACCCTACCCGTAACTCTTCAAATTTCCATTTAATTAACCCCAAATTGCTTATTGCGCAGAGATCCATAAGACACCATGGTCCAGATTTGTGGAACTCTCTACCAGAGCCTGTTAAACAATGTTCGTCTCTTCACTCATTTAAGGCAAACGTTAAATCTATGTTATTATCAGAATACTTGAAGTAAAATTTCTGTGTCGTATTCTTTTTATCGTGAATTTATTCCTCCTTCGTTTTAGTCATTACCAATATCTTCATCTTGACCATCATCATCTCCATGGCCTTCATCATCATCATCATCATCAACATCATCATCATATCACCATCACCCTCAGCTATTTGAAAGAATATGCCCATTCTGCTTTATCAATGTTATAAATGTATTAATTCAATTAGTATAAGTTTGGGATTGTCATTTTTTTCAAGCAATCTGCTTATGATGACAATCCTTCTCCTGCAAATTGTGAACATCATATAGTTAATCATTTTTGTCTGGAATTATCTTTTTAGTAATCTTTATTTACAATTTATGCCAAAAATGCTAACATATTATGTTTATTATGTTATGAAAATGTATTATACAAATGTTATGGATGCAGAAGAAAACAATAAATCAAAACAATAAATCAGGTCATGTCATCAAAGGTCACCTGGAGGTCACAACGCGCGCGTACGCGCGCGTCAAAATTTCAAAATGCTCAAAATCACTTTTTGACCAAACGAGAGTACGTTTCAGGTCATTTTAAGCATTTCAAAAATTTTGCACGCGCGCACGCATGCGCGCGCGTTTCCGCGCGTAACGCCTTAACGCAACACAGAAACACCGTTTTTTACATCATTTCATTGATAATAAAATTCTGAACAATTTGATACCTTGATCAACCTTCTACGACCATTAATAACGAAATTAACACCCGTTAAAGTTTGCAGCACGTGTGCGCGCGAGCTCTCACTATAGCCCATATATGGGCAAAAACATGCCTATTGTAAATTCACTGTAGCTCTTTAAATAGTCCATTGACCCCCATTTTTTTTTCATATATCGATAGAGTATGAGTTGTAGATTTGATTTCATGTCACCATTGTCCCTAAATTATATCGTGACGTCATCAAAATGGCGCCTAAACTAAAAATTTCATTTTTTCAAAAATGATGTCATCAAATTTATGCAAATTTGGTTGTAACTTCTCGAATATAGATCATTTTTCGCCCAGATTTCGATATGTTGTAGATTAGAATGTACTCTTTCTCCTCAGTTAACATAAATTTTCGTTTTGAGAAACGCATCATTGCGTAAAACAGCGATGAAAAGAGGCATGTCATTTTTCCTCATTTTGCGTGTAATCTCTATGGGACATGACTTTTTCTCAAAACTAGATTCGACATTCCGCTATTTCGTGAGCCATATCTCCATTGTTTCTTGTCAGTTTTCTTTAAGCTTTTAGTATGTTGTAGCTGAGATTCTAAGCTTTCACATGTGTGCCCTTCATTTTTTTATCAGATGCCGGGATCATGCCCGTATTTCACTTGCAAAATTGGACTTGTAATTCTCAAAATTGCTTACGTGTATTCTCTATGGGGAATATCGTGGCTTTGACTGCTTTCTAAAGGGCGCGGGTTCGAGTCCGGGGGTGAACAAGATGATTTTTTTTTTTCACTTTTTTTTTCTTTTTGCCACTTCTTACATGATCCTTTATGATAATTAAAAGGTATAAAAGTTAAAATTTAGCAAGATAAAACAGATTATAATTGCTTTTTTCATATCACATGTGTTTTGCGTGTAATCTCTATGGGACATGACTTTTTCTCAAAACTAGATTCGACATTCCTCTATTTCGTGAGCCATATCTCCATTGTTTCTTGTCAGTTTTCCCTGAGCTTTTAGTATGTTGTAGCCGAGATTCTAAGCTTTCGAAAATATGCTCTTTATTATTGATCAGATGCCGGGATCATGCCCGTATTTCGCTTGCAAAATTGGAATTGTAATTCTCAAAATTTCTTACGTGTATTCTCTATGGGGAATATCGTGGCTCAATGGATAACGCATTTGAATTGCTTTCACAGGGGCGCAGGTTCGAGTCCTGGGGTAAACAAGATTTTTTTCCATTTGTTTTTTTCTTTTTACCACCTCGTACATGATCCTTCGTGATAATTTAATGGTATAAAATTTAAAATTTCGCATGATAAAACAGATTATAATTACTTTGTTTCATATCACATGTATCGTCATACATGAAAGAGACCCTTTTAACAGTGCTTTATCATCTCCCGTCTTTCACAAGTATTCCATCCATAATGAATATTCCGTCGTCATCATGAAGATCATATTGATCTGCATGAACATGGTAATAGTGATTACGATGGCGAGAATAAAGACAGACCACCTAATTCGTCCGCATGACGAATTAAATTCTAGTTTGTTTTGTTGTTCATAAACCAAGTCCTACTGTATATCGCTATCATAAAGCAAGTCCTACTGTATATCGCTAGAACACACATGACTAGGGATGTGATTGGTTTCACTCAGTTTTCTGCCAAAAAATGAAAATGACAGATACGTAGGATCTATACATGTATAAAGTTGCATTATCATTATTAGTATTTATCCCCCCCCCCAAAAAAAAAAATGAAGGGTTTGTAACTTCACATACACGTATGAATTCGTTTATCTCTTGGCTCATTCTAAATTTGCTATAAATTATTGTTAAAATCAATCAAGAAGGAAGTGCATATTATCATTTCAAGGATTGATTGGTCTATGACTCTTATTGACTTTATATGTATTCCACAGACTAATGGTAACAAGTGACATTGTGATTAGTAGCAAATTTTAAGAGTACAACAAGCACAGTCTCTGCCTCCTGATGTTCAAAGTACATGTATGCTAAAAGATCCTCTCACCAAAGACATAATGGTTGTTGAGATAACAGAGAGAGACTCTGTTTCGGAATAACTTTGTATATGCTGTTCTTGGTGAAATATATAGGTAGGCCTTGTACCGATTAACCTGCAGAGGACCCGGCCTCCATTATTTATCATTGGGATAATTATTTTAAAGATTTCACTGTCCAATACTGGCATCAATCCATTTTAATTCATGTAGGTGTGGTTAATCATTGTACCCATTGAATAAAAATACCCCTTTGCATTTTTTTTACAATTTCACTTTGAATTTTACAATTCCGGATTCATGGTAGGGCGCCCTCTTTAACCCTAAATAGACGCCTAAGAAGACGGGGGGGGGGGCTGATTCAGCCCCCCTTATGATCTCGGCCGTCGATCGCGCGATCGCGACGAAAATTGGCACACGCATTACCCTTGGCATTACCTACAAAACTATAACATCAAATTCTTCAAAAAATCTCATGTCTCATTAATGATGCTAATTTATGCGTAAAACCATAAGTTTGCTCTAATTAATAAAATAATGCCCCTGAATTGCTTATTTTTGTTTCACATACTCTAGATAGGCATCTGATCAAATTTATTTTTTTAAAATTTCAACATCACATTTATTTTCTTATGTTTTCTATTGTTTTCTAAATTTCTTATGTATTTCTTTGTTTTTCGAATTTTTGTTTTTTTATTGTTTTTTCAATGTAAATTGTCAGGGGCTTAATCAATTGATTTTAAGCAGTAAAAGGAAAAATAATGATACATTTATGAATTTTGGCTGAAAACACTATTTGCATTGGATTTGTAGTATTTTGTACACAAATTCACGTTTTTGAGTAATTTGGGGTCTGCATGCACTTACAAAATGTTGCGTAATTTCGGAACCGAGTACCCGGGGTCACAATTTTGGTCTCAAAAGTTGCCCGAGACTTGAAAGTAAAAAGTCAGTGAGCGACGCGGTCAAAAAATTTTGCGCGGCGGATTTATCGCGAAAAATGTCGAGGGGGGGGGGGCTGAATCAGCCCCCAGTCTTTTTAGGGTTAAGCGATACTCAAGTCACAAATTGAATTGTTTGTACCCCGAGCACAGACTTTTTTTTTGTTTGTTTGCCTGTTTATGTGTTTGCTGTTTGCTAATATGCTTCCTTATTGCTGAAATTTCTCTAAAACTAGTTTCTGAAAATTTGAAAATTATTGTAGAATTAGAAACATGTAATTTCTTCTCAAATGTTAACAGCCAATCAGAAAACAGTATTTTAATGACGTCATCAATATTTGAAAATACTTTTATTGAATTCTACGGGTGAAATTACCCCTATCTACCAATGAAATTTAATCGTATAAATATGTGAAAAAAGGGTTTTGTCGCACTTTGGGTTCATTCTGGCCCACTGTGCGTCGTCAACTCACTCATTAAACATTCATATCGGCTATTCAAGAACTGTTCTGCAAAAGTAGGAAAGATTCAAATATTCATAACTTCCTTATTTTACATCCGATTTTCATCAAGTTTCACTGCTCTGTTTGGAATTTGTCATTCTTTTCATTGAAATGGCTTTAATTTTGCTGTGGACTTGGCCTTTAAATCAAAACAGTTTCTCCTGTCACAGGGGACAGAGTGTTAGATCCAGAAAAGTGTTATCTTATTTTCTGCTTTTTGCATCAGTTTGCCAAAAAGCATTATATTTTATATCTAATTTTCATTTTTAGGGTTTAATACTCTAAAAGAAGTATCTTTCTCATAAAAAGGGTGATCTACCTGACTGGAATGTCCCATTGAGCCTCTCCAGCTCCTTCCTGTTGGTGAACAACCCCAATTAATTCCAGATTCGCCATTCGTGAAAATTCATCATCCTGGTCATCCAGCAGAAGCTCTGCCATTGCCGATTTCTCTGCCTCTGAAAGTTATTCAAAACAAAATTGCTTTCTCAG